>NC_056726.1:471943751-472243751 GCF_019279795.1 Protopterus annectens
ATATTAGTTGTTAATTGAGCTATCTTTTTCCACCCTACTGTATGTGCATAAAAAATGCAATTCCACACCTCAATCGGTATGTCTAATCTCAAAACATTTGTTGGGGCATATGACCTATTGGTTTATAAATATTTGCATTTATGTCTATGCATTTGCCCTGTTAAAATACCACAATATTGGTGGCTTGTTGCCATCAATTCAACCTGCATGCTGTTGTAATGTCCACTATTGTTCTATATATGCATGTGTTATGCTTGCTTTTCATCTGTTGAAAATCTGGTGTGTTGGGTTAATGGGAATACTTCTGCATGCTGTTATAACTAATTGGGAATGCTGTTGACTGTTATTAACCCATATCTTTATTAAACTCTCCAAAACATAGTTCGTGTGGGAAGGCCGGTCCCAGCGGACCCACCTGTCCCACCTCGGCTGGCCATGGCACCTGGCACCAGCAGGTCCAGTGCCCAGCCTGGGACCTCCTCCTCCATTGGCCCTGTGCCACCTTCGGGTGGAAGTACTGCAGGGGATGGGGCTCGGCCCCCCCCATGCAAGCATGGGTGGAAGAGGGCCACCTATCAACCTTCGAACGGTCTGGGCTGTGGTGCATAGAGAGATTGAACGTTCTGTTGCAGAACCTCTACTCCAGCATGAAGCACGAGTGGCGCAACTCCCGGGTCAGCCTGCCCCTCCTACATAGTCCCCAGCACAGCCACCCTCTGGGCTGTGAAGGTGCAGTGGTGACTGCCCATGGGTGGGGACCTCAGTCCCACTGTTTCCATCTGTGGGCTCATGGGCTTGCGATTTTCAAACATCCCTCCCCGTCAAAGGTGTTCACCTACCACAGGGTGGGAGGGTGGCCTAATGGTTAAGGTGTTTGCCTTACAAATGCAAGGTACAGGGTTTGAATCTCACAGTGGATAATTGGCTAGGCTTAAAATGGCTCGCAAGGGCAGTTAGCTTAGTACTAATCTATGAACCTATGAATCTATGTGTCATATACCGCCACTGTGTGCATCTTATTTGTCTTGTCTGTTCACCTCCCAAACCTACCTCCCCAAATATACCTACTTCCCCTACCCCACATTCCACTCTCACCTGGAAAAAAAAGGGCAGTCTGCTCCCAAAAAAAAAATATGTCCCATACATAGCTGCCCATTTTGCACACATGCCCACTGGACACATAAAATGTAATTTAATTGGCATTACAACATACTTTGTTGTCCTCACCCCTCTCTCAGGGGTTAAAGGTTTCATATCTACATCCAAATGTATTCCATATGCACAGCTGTTGCTGTTAAAGAAATGGGCAGCTATGGACCTTCCCTACACCCATCCTGCACATCCCGAGCTATTTTCCATGCTGTCTTTCCCTCTTTGTGCCCCTTTTTCACCACTTTCCTATTTCCCCATTTTTCTTTTCTTTCAAAGAAATGAGCACGGGGGTTAGTGGGAGTAAGCACTATTAAGCAGTAGTTAGCGGGTTTGCGCGAGTGTGCGCTTGTTTGCACTTAGCTAAGCATTGCGCAAACCCACGCAAACCCACTTACAACTACTTAAAAGTGCCTTAGTCACTCTGTATGTGAGGGCCTTGCTCTGCTCAGGAGCAAAATAAAACACCTCTGTCAGTCTTGAACCCCGGACCTTGTAGACACTACACAACATGAAGTACCACTAAGCCACTGTAGATATACAACAAGTTGGTGCTGAAATAAATATATCGTGCATCAGAATGAGTGAATGTAAAGGAAAAATAGGAATGCCATACCACACAACTTGTTCTGTGGATCTTTACCAACAGTTGTTGTGGGATTACATTACATGACTGTGATAAGAGAAGCAGCCATTCTAGCAGGAAATAATGTTACATCATCACTTTACAAGCCCACACAGTATCACAGCAGGACAAACACTGGCACATCTGTTTAGGGCAGAGTCCATTACCTCCCAACTGTCCCTAATTTTCAGGGATGTCCCTGATTTTGACACAAATTTTAGCTCTGTCCCTCTGAATCCCTCCTAAAACTACTGACTTTGGACAGAAAGGTAGTGGATTACACTTAATGAATAATGACAATAATTAAGAGTTAGACACTTCTTTTACTTCAGAAAACGTGTATTAATTCATATGCTCTGATTCTCTCAATGTTTCAACTTAATGGCACTAATATTTTAAAGGTGTCCCTGACTTTTCTTTACTTTTCCCTGAGTCTGTTCAAATATGTACCTGTGTGTTTGAGAGGTCTGGCAGAGGTAGAAACACAGAGGCATATCAGCCTTTCTGCTGTTACACACTGTGCAAATAGCTTTGGAAGGAGTTTTGAAAGCATACCCTATGTAGGAATACAACACTGAAATACAAATGGATGTAGCCATGTACTGGTAGCAACCAACTGTAACAATGCCATTGCTCTATTGCTGAAAAGACCTGTGTGGTGCGCAGACAAAAAAATAACAGGCTATTCTCTGGCTACCATGTGGATAGGTCCACAGTTGGGAGTTACGCAGACAGACTACTTGCCTTGATAAACTAACATGTACACAGCAACCCTGTAAGTCCAGCAATATAAAATCCACATAATAATACTTATGCTCTCTGTACTTCTGCACCCCTACCCAAATGTAGAATATACCTGTGTGTACAGGGTCTACCAAGGATGTAGGTAAGCATACTCACAGTACTGAAATGTATCCAGTTTTTCTGAGCAGCTTGTGCTAATGTCAACACTAAAAAAGCTCAACCTGTTTAGAACTGAGTAAATGAATATTCACATTATAGCAGTTCACAAACAATTCTTGTGCCAAATGAATACATCTCAATAACTAGCTTTGTATGGCAGTTAATTGTAAAAGTCTAAAAGAAAGTACATCTTTCCATATATCTTGGGGTAGCATTTTGAGGGGTGACTACATTTCTACACTGACAAGTAGGTACTGGAAGCAACAACATTAGGTCTGAGTACACAATGTAAATCTCTGGCAACACCCCTGGCTTCTGATATAAGAACTATACCAACCTTCTGTCTTAAACAATGATGTCCACAGCAAACAAGGATTATCTCCATCTGGGAAAGCTGAAAGGGCCACGCCTACCTGAGTTAGCAATTTATAGTACTGGGTTGCTATGACAGTGATTACTGCAATTGCTACACAGCAGGCTACATACAATTAGCAAATGGTGGCCACTAATTGGTGCAGATGCCATCACATGATCATGTGCAAATACCTACAAAAGCAGGCTGCAATCTCTGCCAACAAACTCAATCACTCTATTGCAGAGACTGACAGAGAGAGAGAGAGACAGAGAGAGAGAGAGAGAGAGACAGAGAAAAGGAAAAAGAAAAAGAAATATTACCAGATCATACAAAGGAAAGGTATGTGATACATATGTATTTACTGGCATGTAATAGATGTTATTGAAGAATAGTCTACATAATGTGAACCATTCATATGTGGCAGCAGTACTTATTTATGCATAGATGTTCTGCTTAACTACTGCTATGGACAATACAGTGTGTACCTGTGGGCAGTGGGACATACCTGTGAAATGTGTAGCTCAGCATTAAATGTCAAAGATCTGATCCATGTTATCTGTGTTCTGTACAGTAGTGTGGCCAATGGCTGTTGGGGGATTAGCGCTGACATTATATAAACATGGGTGTGACAGAACAACACATACATGATAGTTATATTAAAGTGTAGCTTAGCGTTGGCAACTGCTGTAGCAGTCTAGTATGCTTATCTAGCATTTGTAGCCATATATACCCCCTAATGTTAGTGTGTGTTCATATGTGACACATGTTTGTGTTGCAGCAAGGCCCAACAGTTCAGCTGTGAGGTCCAGGGACTTACAACAGTGTGGACCTTGTGTGTGTATGCCACTCACATACAGAGAAATATATATGTGTCATATATAGTTACATCTGTATATGTGCATAGAGCAGGGGACATATTGCAACTGTTTGTGAAGGGTGGAGATATATATTTTGGTGAAGGTTAGTATGCACATATTTGTATGTAGATTTTAGTGTGTGACAAACAAGACAGCATACAGTGCTGGTATATGACATGTGGTGGTTAAACACTGTGGGTGGTTTGTTCAGTTTGCAATGTTGAAGCCAGTGAGGCCTGCTAAAGCTACCTGGGCTGTGAACACCTTCAATGCATTTATCCCAAGACTGTGTGATTTTATTACATTACTGAACACCTCACATCCTTTGTATAATTGATATTCTCACTATGAAAGGTGAAATGTATATGTGCCTACATATATATGTATATGTACACCAATGGATGTGTATATGTATATATATATATATATATATATATATATATATACATATATATATATGTATATATATATATATATATATATATATATATATATATATATATATATATATAGAGAGAGTTATATACTCATACACACCTACATCTACTTGTTGCAATAGATTCTCTGTACTGTTGACTGACTGTGATTGTCAATATGTTTGTGAATATGTCAAAGATATGTATCTGTGTGATAGCTTAGTGGGAAACTGTTTATGTCATGGTATTATGGGTCCTTGCTTTGATCCTAGCAAAAGCTGTGTATTCTGTTGCTAGGCAGAAAAAGTGCTATTGCATACAGTGTGATTAAGTCCCTTGGTTTTAACTAGAGTGTGTCACTGGAGGCTAAAGCATTACATCTATGATTATTGATTGGTACTGATGTTGAATCCAAATCCTGTGTGTACTGTAGTACTACTTGAAGCTGTGGGCCTGTACAGCAAAGTATGGTGTATGTCCACATTGCTTGCATCCACTGTTTTGTGTGATCCCTGTATTCATCACAGATTACATTTTTCAAGATTAAGGTTGTGTAAATACTGACACACAGTACTGTATAGTACACATTGAAAGCTTATCTGGGTTGTCATACCTTTGTGTCCTGTAATTATGTCTGATGTGTGTGTGGGTATGTCTGTAACATGTCCTTTGACATATGTGTGGTAAAACATATAACTGCGTATCTAGCAACATTCATAGTGTACTACAGCAGTATGCGACCTATATTCCCAATTGTGCACATATTTTGGCCATGGGTTTGCCATTAACAAGTTGTGTGGTATAATAGTAATACATTTACTGGACCTTACACTCATTGTGATGGATGATATATTTCTTTACACATCAGCTTGATGTATATCTGCTGCGGCTAGGTGGTGCATCAGGTTGCATACAGTGTGCCAGGTACTCTTGTATAGTCTTATATAGTGATTTTATTTTGTTGCTGAGCAGAACATGGTTCATTAGATAGAGAGTGAGCCAGGCACTTTTAAGCAGTTGTGGGGTGAGCAGTGATAAGTGGCAGTTAAAGTGTTTCACTCTCGGTTAGCTAGTAGGTTGCTATATATGGCAGTTCAGTGATATCTGTACTGCATAATGTTAAATGTGCCATATGACTTGCTCAGACATATTTTTGTATTTATGTCTTCCAGGGATCATGGCGCATCACAGGAACCCCAGTTACAGTAGTGCTGAAGATGATATAATTACTAGCAGTATGATTCAGCACTACAGTCTCATGTTCTCACGAACCAGTCAGGACCAGCAGGAGCGTAGTGCAATGTGGCAAGATGTTGTCCGCAGGGTAAATGAGGTAGGCCTGCATAACTGGACATATGAGCAGGTACGCCACCACTGCAGTGATCTTCTCAGACATGTCCGTCAGCTTGCTGCTGATGTGCGGAGACAATAGCTTGCAACAGGAGGTGGTGTTAATATCCATCTCCCCTCACCAGAGTGGAGGAGCTGCTCCTGAGCCTGGTGGCACCTGCCCAACAGCAACAGTAGCAGACATACACCATGATGGAGGTTGGAGCCACCCAGCAAGCACACATAGAGCATGCAGGTAACATGGCATATCTGTAGACTACTGTTATCTGTATTGGTAGATCATGCATATGTGAGATGTGGAGTGTGTTGTTAAAAGTTGTGGAGCCTGTTGTTGTGCAATACTGATCATTTGGAACATAATCTGTAGCCCTGTGAATGTAAACTGTTGTTGTACTGTAAGATTGCAAACACACAGTAGCAATGCCACAGTTATGGCCACTGACAAACTGTCTCATCTCTATGTAGGTCCCTCTGGGGTGACATCATGGCAGCGGACAGATGCTGGTGAGTGTGTTCTACATTTATTATTGTAAATAAAAAGTGCATGTCATAGTTAAGGTGTAGGCCATGTACACGTGTAACACACCTACCCATAATGCATGCTGTGCATGTTTGGTATAAGACCATGCACATCTCACTAATGTGATTAGCTGCCTCAAACACATGCAATACCCAGACCATCTCAAACAAATGAGGCTAGACTGTAGTGACCATTGGATAGGCACAGCACAGTTGATACTCAACATGCACATAAGATACACATCTATGTCATACACAGAGCATTTTAACATGCTACACATAAAGGATTCCCAAACCCTCTGTAAAGACACACTCCAGTATCCAAAATCTCATCCACACATTGCACATAATATACCTGAGGGGTAAAGGCCTATCATGGGGCATTTAAACACTCTGCAACACACTACACATTCATGTCAGGGAATGCTCCTTATTGGCCTCCTTACAAACTCATGTAACAACTGGTTGTGAAATGATGAATGTAGCCAAGGTAGTACAGTTCCGGAACAGCATAATTAGTTAGCTGGTTTGGGAAACATTTGTAGCCTTGAGTGACCACATGATGCTTCATGATGATGGCTTATGGTACTATACCCCATCCAGTTATTGTAACCACAGTACTACACATAGCTTTCATTGCTATACACCTTAATGTTGCGTGTGCACACATATGCACCTCTAAACAATATGCATACCAATCACCATTTGCACAACTGACACATATATGCCTTGTGATGCTATTGAGTGGCTAGGTCATATGACACACATTGGGTATGTGTAGTGTTTAAATATGCAGTTGTGTTTTAGCATGCCATGTCATGGATGACACTGGCATGTCCACAATATGATCTACACTCACCATAAGTACCGTACATTGGGTATGTGGCCAAATGGTATTCCATCAATTATCCATGCACCACTGATGATGTTGTGTGAATATTCATCATGCATGTACTAAAAATGTGTCCACAATTATTTGCTAAAGACACAGAGGCTGTAATCAGCATTGGATACCTATCTGACACACAGATACACATCCAGCCATGGTATGTACACCTGTGAGTTATGGTGCACAGTACATTACAGAGTTTTGAATACCTGCACAGCAATGTTGTGTCCATGTATGCATTGTGTTCCAGGGGGAGGCTCATCACCTAATAACAAAACACATGCATCAAAGCCATGTATTCTGTTAGTAACAAGGACTGTCTACACTTGCACTGCATGCTGTTGAGCAACACATGTCCTGCATGCTGATATGTGTGATATGACTGTTTTGCTTGTGATACTGTACCCCAACATCACCTGCTATTGTGTATGTTCTGAGATTGCTGGTGTTGTGTGTATCTGCTTTAGGGAGGAGTGTATTTTTGTGTATGTGCATGTGCGCATGTGTGCATATGTGCATGTGCGCATGTGGTCTGACATCATGTTCAGGTGTTAAAATGTATTTCCTGTTTTCCTGTCACAGGTGCCGAGATGGGGCTGGTTCAGTACAGCAGGGAACCTGATGTCACCGAGACAGACAGTGATCATGAGGCTAGGTGTGCTGAGGCACAGGCAGGTTTGTCAGGGTCTGTTGTTGGGCCACCAATTGACAGTACACAAGTCTCCATCCCATCCATGCACACAGTCATGCTGCCTGTACATCCATCATCACCATTGCCCTTAGCTGAGTGACAGTGTACGGTTGGCACTGGCCAGGACAGTGTGGTATCTATGGCACATGTATCAGGACACAGCAGCCATAGCCATATGTCTGGAATGGTACCACATAGGCAGATGCCCAGGGGTTCTCATCAGAGCACTGCTGGTCATCATGCCCCTGGCAGATGTGCCACACCTCTTTCTACCACATGCATGTTCCAGGCTGTCATGGAGGCACAGACACGAATGGAGCGGTACACCAGACAGGGACTAAGGGCACAGAGGGCTCATAACACCTCCGTAAATGACAGTATCTGTGACCTAGCAGGTGCCATATGTAATTACACTGAGGTCATTGATAGACGTTGGGGTGAGACATTGGATGTCCTCCACAATGTCATGTCCATGTGTCAGGACAGTGCAGGACGGTTGAGACGTGGATGTGGATGTATGCCAGCAACATCAGCAGCTGGAGGTCGCTGTGGATGTCCAGCAAGTCACAGCTGTTCCCGTAGTGCCAGTACCAGCCCCAGCAATGCTGGGGCTGTCCATAGACTGTCCTAGAAGACCATGTGCATGTGGCTCTGGCCAGTCCCAGCAAGGACCTGGATCCAGTGGACATATGTCAACCTCTTCGGATAGTACCCAGTCTGGATTAGTACTTGATACTGTCTGTAGCACCCCTGCCAGGCACAGGTCCCATATCCATGGCCAGAGACGATGATCTGTAAAGCCTACCAGGTACATTCTGTAGCTGTCTCACAAATCCCCGTATATGGCAGCCACATGGTTGAACTGTGTGCATGCAGACACATAAACCAGAAACCTAGGGCAAACACATACCTGCACACATTACATCAACATTGGCCCATAACAGTACTCATGGCCCTCACACACACACACACACTCACACACACATGTCAATTGTATGGCTCAGTGTAGGCCTCTGACAAACCAACAACACACTCTGTGCATATGATGAAACCTGTGCCACCTCCTGTCATCTGTAACACTGATGCAGGAACAGGCTAACATGGTGCTGATGCACAGGGTTACTTTAATAAAGTATAGCAATGTTTGAATGTGTAGCATGTTGTCAGCAGTAAAGTGTAATGATATCCTTGAAGGTGTAGCTGAGCAGGCATGATGCATTAAAGCTGCAATTAGCAATGTTGTATTGTTTCCACCAGTGTTTATTCCAATTGTGTTTTGTTTGCCCATGTGCCACTTGGCTGATGTGTGTAATTGTGTCAGCATGTGTTATACAGTGGACAGTAAATGTGGGGTGTGTGCAGCACAGGTTTGCAGGTATACATTTGTGAACATGGTGGAGGTGCACTGTCTCCATGTATGTGCATATTGGACACATGGGCAGGGTGACATGCCCTGTATTGGCCAGTGTTAACACTCCATAGTTTCTATTGGTGGCCAGTATGCATTGTACTACACACATTTTGGAACTTGAGTATGCATGTGTGTGTATGACACGGGTTGACACCGTGCAGTGGGTGATACTGTTGTTGCTATCTGTCATTGGTTTGCATTACTAAGGTTAACACTGACCCAACTGCATAATCCTTTATTAATGCACACTGTTCACCTATAGGGTTGCATGGACCGTGCTATCACAAACACAAACAAATTCTCACTTAGACAGTAAAAGTGCATTAGTCTCATGGACCCCTGCCATAAACTAAATATATAATAGAACATGTGAAGTTGTACCAAAAAAGAGTTACATACCAAGAAGGGATAACCTCTCTGGTCAGTATCATTGGGAAAATACAATCCCTCAATAAACATACAACGCAAGCTTCAAAATATAAAATGGCAAGGATTCCAAAGACAACACTAAAGCTTTCTTTAGTGTTGTTCATAATCTACAGGGGAAATCTCAGATTGGGTCACAGTTAATGTAAATGGTCACAAAGTACACTTATCTGACTCACATTACCAATTCCTTGTCAGACAGTTTGAATGCGGATTTCACCACCCTGTCATTACACAAGGGCCACATTTCCAGACCTGAAGAATGTAAAACCTGATGATTCACAGACACTCTAGTTAAAACATCTCTTTAACAAAGTACACACCACAGTGGCAATGGTACTGGACAGTATCTCTGGCTGTGTCATACACAAGCTGACATATGAAGTCACCACTCACCTAAACGTTCTGTCCAGATGCAGCCTCTATACAGGTTACATACTTGTGGAATGACACACGGTAATGGTGTTCACAATCCACAAGGGTTGAGCTACAATGTCTTCTTCTTCTCCTTTTGGATGCTCCCATTAGGGGTCGCCATGCTACATCATCTGTTTCCATTTCTTCCTGCCCTCTGCATCTTGCGCTGTCACACCATCCACCTGCATGTCCTCTCTCACCACAACCATAAACCTCATCTTAGGCATTCCTCTTTTCCTTTTACCTGGCGGCTTCATCCTTAGCATGTATTTCACAATATACTCTGCATCCCTCCTCAGCACATGTACAAACCAACTTAATCCTGCCTATCTGGCTTGGTCTACTAACCTTCAAACCTGGCCTGACCCTCTAATATACTTATTCTTAAACCTGTCCACCCTCGTCCCACCCAGTGCAAATGTTAACATAAATTGATTAAGGGTAGAACTACAACAGGTCCTGGAAACTCTCACCCTATAAGCCAGACAAATGTTATCTGGAAGGCTATGGAGCACAGCATTATGGAAGTCATTAACAGAGACATTATGAACCTGCAAACATTGCACCATACCCACTTAGGTTCTCTAAAGGCCAGATCATGGCTCCTACACCTAGTAGACTTCAAGTCAGTCAACAAGGCTATAGGTGAGGGAGCGGAGGTCAACACAGCCAAGCTATAGCTCACCAGCAATTCATACCCATCCCACATACTGGTATTATACATAACCTCAACAGATTGACCATAAACGATTGTTAGATGATGGCTTGACAACTGATGCACAGATGTAGGACACACAGTAACATTTGCAGCCTCCATGTACTATTCTATGCCAGTAACAAGTGGTATTCACCTGCACTCAGTCCTGGGACCACTCCTGTTTGGCATATAGCTTTCTTAGGTACAAGCAAACACAGTAGGGATATGTTTGCTCACATTTGATGACAATGCATACTGTGGGCTATACTTTATTCTCCAGATGACACACACATCCTCCAAAAGGGTATCATACAGACCGATACCTGGTATCAAACTCATGCTGTAAAGCTATAAGCCAAAGAAAGCATAGTTATCCACTTTTAGAAAACAAAGTATCCCCAGAGTACCACATAGGTAGTAGCCCCCAAAATGTGGAACAGGTACTAATGTATACATACAGCCATGTGTTAAGTCATCTCTCCTTTGATAATCACATTACCAAAGGGTTTTGGAAATCCCTCTGTGGAGCACATAAGCAATAAAGGGTTTGCATGCAGATACACAGAGGTTGTTGCACACCTATAATGATTCGTCATCTTTGCCAGACTTTGCTTGCTTTGGAACAGGTTTCAAATATACCTCAAGCATAAACCCTCACTCACACTCTTCAATAGAAACTGTGATGAGTGGATGTGAAGCGGAAGATGTAGCCCAGGGATCACTGCAGTGGCTATGCTTGTCACAAGCATACAGAAGTGACTTAAGGTCTGGAAAGCGCCAGCACACTCTGGTAAAGATAACAGATGCGTTCATGGAGAAAGCAGAGTACCCAGCTATGAAATAATTGAGATCACATGTATGTATATGGATTTGCCCCACAGCTACCTTACATGTGTAATGCACATACAGTTGTCATTGTGATATGTCATACACTAGAAAAATCAAAACCCACTCCACATTGGCCAGCGGTGTCACACAGCTGGAGCACACACACAGTCAGCAAGTGTGAGATTCAAACTCCTTCCTAACTACATTATGGTACTTCAGCAGTATGCATTTACACGACGCGCTATACACATTACTGGGATTTCCCCTTTCCACAGGTATATTTGTAGGATGGTGACATCATCAAATTTGTCAAGGATGAGTATACCACTTTTAAGTTGTGTGAGTAGTCTCCAAAAAGGATGCTCCTCCCCAGGGAGACACACAGAGTTGGCAAATACAGGATTCAAACCCCTACCAAACTACATTATAATACTACAGCAGTATGCATTTACATGACGGGCTTTACAAATTAGTGGGATTTCACCTTTCCACAGGTATATTTGTAGGATGGTGACATCATGAGACTTGACAAAGATGAGTATACCACTTTTAAGGGGTGTGAGTAGTCTCCAAAAAGGTTGCTCCTTCCCAGGGGAGGCGCACACACACACAGTTAGCAAGTGCAGGATTCAAACCCCTACCTAACTACATTATGATAATGCAGCAGTATGCATTTACATGATGCGCTATACACATTACTGGGATTTCTTCTTTCCACAGGTATATTTGTAGGATGGTGCCATCATGAGACTTGACAAAGATGAGTATACCACTTTTAAGGGGTGTAAGTAGTCTCCAAAAAGGTTGCTCCTCCCCAGGGAAACACACACACTCAGTTGGCAAGTGCGGTGTTCTTAATCCAAACTAAGTACGTCTTTACACCTCAGCAAGCAATATGGAGTTACAGGGTGCAATACAGACATTACTTGCTGACAGTTTGCCCAAAGGTTTTTTTCACATTTGCTAACCTCAGCAGGCTTATCATACTAGGTGTATTGTGAGTGTATTGTATGCATAGGCCATGACCATATCATATATGGGTTGATATACCACATGCTGGCACAGACAGGGTCAAAACGGTGGCTAAGCTCTGTCAACTCAATACTGGACCATACAGTCAGGAGGAGTAGGGTCATACAACCACACCGCCAACTGTCTCACATAGACGTACAATATAAGCACCAGCAAAACGCACACATAAATACCCATTACCATACTCGGAGAATACAAATGTTAATCTGAAAAACAGAGAGTGTCCTCCTAAGCAGACAAGCAAGCAACATGCACCTCCAAGCACACGCCAGAAAACACATAATACACCAAAGCAGTGTGTCTCACAACAGACCCTAAGGCAAAACAACATACCCAACACACTAGTAATAGGTGACTTCATAGTCAGGCACACAGATGTTCCACTCACTCGGCTGGACAAGGGGAAGGTTACTGTCAGTTGTCTGTCAGGTGCTATGATCCGCCACATAACACAAGCATTTACATCACTCCAGAACAGGTACATATATGACGTGTTCTTTGTACATGTCAGTGTGAATGATCTGAGACATACCTCCCAGGACAACATGACAAGAGATATATATTAGCTCTATGATCATGTAGCCGAGGCTGGTATGACCCGGACCTTGAGTTGCATCTTACCTTCACCTACATGATACAGCAATATAACAGAAAGATGATAAACTTCAACAATTGGCTGAGCTTCTGGTGTCATTCAAAGGGGATCCAGTCTCTGTCTGCCTGTGATGACATGATAGACAAGCCTTGTTGCTTCACTATAGATGGTTTGCACCTGTCGCCCCTATGCTTCTGAATACTGGCCAAGGCTCTTGCTGTCCCCATATTACCTTTTTTAGGCAAGGTTCATAGGTTCATAGGTTCATAGGTAGGTACTAGGCTATCTGCCCAAGGGCATTTATAAGCCTAGCTATAATGTGTTGGCTTTTGCCTCCCTTTTAAATTAGTTTCCTGGGCCTCTGTCTAGCAGGGCCACTGAAGTGATCCCAGGGGTAAATTTACAATTTCCCATCAACTCGTCAAGATTCCTCTTGAAGAGAGTCAGCAAGGGGCTCTGCCTAACATCAACTGGGATTCTATTCCAGAGTGAGGGAAGTCTCTGGGACAGGAATCTATCCCTCCAATACTTCCTATTTATTGCTGTGCTGAGGTTTAATTCACTGGAGCATGTGGCTCTAAGAAATTTGGTTTTCTTGAGGTGGAGCATGTCCATTAATTCCAGGTTGGACATGGCCTTATACATCAGGCATAGATCACCTCTGAGCAGGCAGTAAGCAACTGAGTAGAGCTGGAGTTTCTTTAGTCGAGCTGCATAGGGCATCTCTTTGAGGCCCATGATCCTCTTGGTGAGGTACTTCTGTGGTCTTACCAGCTGTTGCATGTGCCGATTAAGGTACATACCAAATGGGACATTGTACTCTATTATGGGCCTAATGAGTGATGAGTAGAGGGGCACAATGACCTCTCTTGATCTAGAGGTGAACCCTTTCGTTATTAGGTGGGCTACATAGAAGGAATTTCTAAACACTTTGGCAATGTAATTATCAAAGGAGAGGCTACTGTCCACCTGTGTCCCAAGGTCTCTTATTACACTTTCAGTGTTAAGTATACTACTGCCTATGTTGTAGTTCATGGGTACAGAGATTGTACCAAACGGGATGACAATGCACTTTTTGGCATTGAGCTTGAGGCCATGGCTTTAACACCAGGCATCTGTCTCATTGAGGCCCTTTTGTAGGATGTCCACATCATTAGTAGTTTCGATTATGGCTCCTAGTTTGCAGTCATCTGGGAACTTCATTAGCCAAAGACCTTCTGAGTTAGCCTGTACATCAGGGAAGTAGATACCAAACAGGACAGGGCACAAGACTGAACCCTGTGGTACTCCACTTGTCACTGGTCTGAAGTCGGACTTGGAGTCTGCTACTTTCACAGTGTGGGTTCTGTCAGTGAGTCAGTTGGCAACCCATCTTGTGACATAGGGATTTATACCTAGTTTAGTGAGTTTATCTATAATTCCAGAGTGGGGGATGGTGTCGAAAGCCTTGGCAAGATCTAGATAGGCTGTGTGAACCACCTTACCCTTGTCTACGGCTTTGGTGACTGCTTCAAAGAAGTCTATCAGGTTTAGGAGACATGATCTGCCTTTTACAAACACAAAATTGTTGTGGTCCAGAGTTTGAAGATTACCAGTGTCTTTTTGTTTATGATGATACATTCCATGGCCTTGCAGACCAGGCTCATCAGGCTAATGGGGTGCTAGTTCCCGGGGTTCGTGGTGGCTCCCCCCTTGTGTAGTGGGATAACCATCACTGTGCACAATTCAGCAGGCACAAAGCCTGAAGTGAGGCTATGTTTGACCATGGTACGCAGGTGTGGTGCCAGTTCATTCTGTAGTTCATGTAGAACGCAGCCTGGGATGTTATCTGGTCCCATGGATGCTGTGTTCCTGGCTTTGGAGAGTGGTTTTTACCTGTACAGCCATGATGACAGTAACTTTGCATTCTTCCGGTATAGAGATGGGCTGTTTCATGGGTGAGAGGGGGGTAAAGTTAGCACTGATCCTATCTGCCAGGATGTTGGCAATATCAGTTGGGTCTGTATATTTAGTGCCATTGTGCTGTAACTCAGTGCAGATCTGAGTGTCGCTATTGAGATTCTTGACATAGCTATAGAATGCTTTGTGGTTGTCTTTAGAATCAGTGGCGATTTTGTTTTTGTAACTAGCTTTGGAAGATTTTATCAGGGATCGCAGCTTTATGCTGAGGCTGACCAGGGAGCTCCTCCACTCATGGGATTTTACCCTCTTTTGCAACAGTTTCTTCCTTCTGTTGTGCAGTTTGTTTATGGCAGGGGGCCACCAGATTGGCTTCCTTTTCTTGGAGGATAGAGTCTTGGTTCTGTTTGCGATAGCACAATGCATGCACTCATGTAAGTGCTTATAAAGTGCAATTGTGAAGGATTCAGTAGTCGTAACTGTATTGCCTATCTGCATGGGTGTCCTGAAGTTCACCACTTCTGTCTTAAGAAGCATGAAGTTGGCTTTGGAGAAATAATTTAACATGGTTTCCTTAATGGGGGGGTGGGGCCATTATGTGGATATGTAAGGTAATTAGCTTATGGTCAGATGGGACCAATGAGGCGTTGACTTCAGGTGTGGAACACCGGTCACTTAGGACAAACCAAACCCCATAACCAACACAAATAACCACAAAGTGAGCTAAATGCTACTCATTGCCAGAAGTCTCAGCCTCCAGATGCACACACTCGAGGCACTTCTCAGTATGGAAAATGTTGATATCTGTGCAGTGACAGAAACCTAGTTCAAGGCTCCAGAGAGCACACCAACATTACCAGGATACTACTCATTCCATACCTTCCAGTATCAGAACCTGGATCATATCCCATAGGGTGGGGATGTATCCATATTCATCAAGGATACCTACACCTCTCTCTACATCCTCTCTATAGAATATGTACCCATAGAATGTTGCACAGCAATGTTCTTCCCACTCCACAGGGGTGGGGCCACAAAAGACTCTTGGCATTCATGCTCTATGAGCCTGACGAGTCTGATCTGTAAGGCAATGGAGCCAATCATAACGGAAGTCAACAATAAAGACATTGGGAACCTTCACACAGTTGAGCACACCCAGTTTGGCTTCGTCAAATGCAGATCATGCCTCCTGAATTGGGTGGATTTCTTTTAGACAGTTACCCAGGCTACAGATGATTGAAATGAGCTACACACAGACTACCTATACCTTGCTAAGGCCTTTGACACCATTCCCCAGTCAGGTATCATAGATGAACTCACCAACCTGGGCATGAATCCATACATCACAAGATGGATTGCAAACTGGCTCACAGATAGATCACATAAATTAAGAGTTGCTGGCTACATGTCAGACTCTACACCGGTAACAACTGGTGTCCCCCAGGGTTCAGTCCTGGGGTCCCTCCTGTTTGGTATAGACTTCTCAAAAGTACATGCCAACACAGGAGGGTTGTGGTTGACTAAGTTTGCTAGGAACTGTAAAGTGTTTGCCATAATAGATTCCACGGATGACACAAATATTCTCCAGAAGGGACTCTATGAGACAGATGTGTGGTGTCAGAATCATGGCCTCAAGCTCACTGTGAAAGAATGCATAGTAATCCCCTTTGGTGAAAACAAAGAACCCACAAACTACCACATAGGTGTTACCTCCTAAAAAATGACAAGGTAATAAGGGATCTGGGGACACAAGTAGATAGTCATCTTTCCTTTGACAACCATGTTGCCAAAGTGATTAGGAAATCCTATGTGGTCCACCTACTCAACAAAGGGTTTGCATCAGGATCAAAAGAGGTAGTGGTGCCCCTCTACTCTTAAGTCATCAGACCCATCACTGAGTACAATGCACCATTTTGGATGTACTCGACTAAGCATATCATGCAGCTGTAGAGACCACAGAGGTACCTCACCAAGAGGATTACTGGCCTCAAACAGTTGTGTTATGCAACACAACTGGTAAAACTAAATCTGTTCTCCATTGCGTACCACCTACTCAGAGGCACACTCTGCCTAACATACAGAGCCATGTCCAACACATAACTGTAGCATAATAACATAACTACGGATAACAAAACTGAGTCGCACTACACACTCCAGGGATATGAACCTCATCACAACAATGAATACAACATGCTGGTGGGCTAGAGTACCATCCCAGACACTTGCCTTACTGTACATCAGACAGAGCCCCTCACTGACACTCTTCAATAGGAACCTTGATGAGTTGATGGGAAACAGACAATTCACACCAGGCATCACATCAGCAGCCCCACTAGAAAGAGGCTTAGAGTACTAACTATTAGAGCTAGGGCTTAGGAGACTACCCAATGGGGTGGTGAAAGCTGCACAACTTGCCTAGGCTAAAATATGCCTTTGTGAAGATAGTCTACTACATACCTATGAACCTATGTGACAGGTACATGTCTACAGATAGTGATGTGTACTTCATTGTACAGTCATGTTGTACAGTAGGCACGTGGACCACATACACTGTAATGCTTACAGATACTGGTGGCTGTTATGTACAGTGGGTGAGATGTGCACCTCATGTCTTTTGTGCCATTGGGATGTGCGCTGGGTGGGACAGTCCTGGATGGCTCCCTGTCATGGTCACCCTCTTACACACATCTCTGCCCATCCATCTTTGGCTTATTATACTGTGTTCCCCCTACATATATATAGGTACATAGGTGGGTAATAGGCTATCTGCCTGAAGGCATCTATTAGTATGGCCAGAGTGTGCAGCTATCACCACACATGGGGTTAGTTCCCTAGGCCTCTGTGTAGTAGAACTGATGAAGTGATCCATGGTGTGACAGTTCAGTTTCACATGCACTCATCAAGGCTCCTCTGGAAGAGTGTCAGTGAGGGACTCAGCTTAATGTAGGTTGGGAGCCTGTTCCAAAGCAAGGGAAGTCTGTGAGTTAGTAATGTATCCCTCCAACATGTTCTATTTATTGTTGTTATGATGATATCCCTAGAGCATGTGGCACAGTGAGCTTGGGTTTACTTCAGATAAGGCATGTACATTAGTTCTGCATTGGACATGGACCTGTCTGTTGGGCAGAGATCGCCTGAGTAGACAGTATGCAACAGAGTACAAATTGAGTTAACTTCAGCCTTGTTGCATGGGGCAACTGTTTGAGGCCAGTAATCCTCTTGTTGAGGTACTTCAGTGGTCTTTCCAGCTGCTGAAGGTGCCTAGTCAGATTCATCGCAAGTGTGCTGTGATACTCTCTGATGGGTCTGATGACTGATGAGTAGAGGGAACCTCCTTTGACCTACATGCAAAGACCATGGCAATTTGTGGGAACACATAGCATGATTTTCTAACCACTTTGTGAATGTGTTTCTGGAAGTAAAGATGACTATCCACATGTGTCCATAAAGCCCTTATTATTACCTCCATATTTAGGGTGTTAGCACCTATGTGGTATTTGTATGGCTGTAGCTTGAGGCCATAATTTTGACACCACATCTGTCTGACTGAGACCCTTTTTACGGATGTCTCTGTTGTCCCAAACATCGATTATGACAACCTTTTTGCAGTCATCCACAAACTTTGCTAACCATAGCCCGTGTATGTTTGACTGTATTTCTGAAAAGCTTACACCAGACAGGAGGGGTCCCAGGACTGAACCATGGGGGACAGCAGTTTTTACCAGCTTACAGTCCAACAGGGAGACCACAGTTCTTACCTTGTGGGAACTATCTGTGCCCCAGTTGGCAATCCATCAGATGACATATGTGTTTATGCACAGGTTGTTGATTTTGTGGATATGACGTGTGTGGGATGTTGGAAAAGGGCTTTTCAAGGTCTATGTAGGCTGTGTGTAGCTCATTTCATTGATGTATGTCCTGGGTGACTGCCTTGAAAACTGTGTAGCAGGTTTAGGAACCATGATCTGCCCCTGACCAAACCAAAATGGGTAGGGTTGGGTGTTTGTAGGCTCCCAATAGCTCTGTTTATGAGTTCCATAATGATGGACTCCATGGCCTTGCAGATCAGGCTTATTAGGCTTATAAGACAATAGTTCCCATGGTCTGCTGTGCACCAACACTTGTGGAGTGTGCCAAACGTTGCTGTAACCCATTCAACAGTTTCATATCCTGTACAGAAGGTGAGTCTCAACAGACTGTTCAGGTGCAGGGTCAGTTTGTTTTGGAGTTCACATATGACACAGCCAGGGAAACCATGTCATCCCATAGACGCCATGTTTTAAGGTTTGGATAGAGCTGTTTAACCATTGTATATGTGATTTCTGGGTTTGCACAATCTTCAGGTATGGTAATGGGCCTTTTTGTCAGTGAGAGGGGGGTAAATATGTATGAACCTGTCTGACAAGATGTTGGCAATGTCAGTCATGTACATGTATTCATTTACACTTTGCACTGGCACAGAACATATTCGAGTTTACATTGATATTTATGACATAGCGAAAGAAAGCTTCATGGTTCTCTATGGACTCTTTGGCAATATTTTTGCCAGAACATGGCTTGGATAATGTTAGGAGTGCTCATTGTTTCTTGATGATACTGATCGGATATTTATTGATCTTCTTTGGATTTTCACTTTCTTTGAACAACTTAAGTACTTGTAGTACATAGTTTGATTATGACAGGGGTCCAATATATTATATGGGTCTGTTTTCATATCACTGTGTGTGCAAGGCAGGATTGGTGAATAGTGACAAGTGTCCGGAGTAAGAACTGCAACTGCCAGATATGTGTGTCCCACTGCTGTACTCAGACATGGCCTAAGTGTGTGAGCATGCCCAGTATGACCTTTCAGTATGTTGTTGACTGACATTTGCTTCGTTTGTTTACATGTGTGAGCATGCCCAGTATGACCTTTCAGTATGTTGCTGACTGAAATTTGCTAAATTTGTTTAAGTGTGTGAGCATGCCCACTATGGGCATATATACTATATGTATGTGAAAAATCAAGTTGTTTTTTACTTCAGGGCTCACCTTTGTGTTGTACATCGACAGGAAGCATGCTGTGCCTGCAGGGCTTCCATGAGTCAATTTGCATAGACTTATCAACATTTCTGCATACAGGGGGGACAACTATTATTTGTACATTTCTACCCGGGGGGGCACACCTGATTGTTACTGTGGGTGTACATAGGATGAGGGGTACACCTGACACTTATACACATTTTCTAGGCCTGCACTGCTATGTCAGGTACTCCATTTCAGTCTGTACTGTTGCCTATCGTACTGGCTTGAGGCATACCACTGTACTACAGACCTTAGCTTCCAATTACATGCATATTAGTTTGTGACTTTATAGCCTACTCCAACCCACATCACACTGCCTGGCCTGCTGTTATCTGTCTGCATAGGCCTGGGGGGAGGTTACTCATATGCCTCTTCAGAGGGCATGATACAGCATTTGTTTGTGTTTGCATTTGTCTACAATTGTCCTGCTGGCTGTGACTGTAAGGTATGTGACCCCCCCCCCAACTGGTATGTATGAGTGACTTAAGTTGTGTCTGTGCAAGTGAAATGCTGTCATGACTTAGTGGTTCAGTACTGTGACTATAGTGCACAGTATCCTAAGTTCGAGCCCTGTCACTGCTTTTTATTTTCCTGCTGGGCAGACCTAACTGGTTAAGGAAAAGTAAAGCAGGTGTGAGCGTGTTTACCCAACTTTGCTCGACTTTGCCCAACATTGCCCAACTTTGCCCGACGTTGAACTTTTTAGCGCGGTGCACAGCTATGTGCAGTTGTATTTAATATGCTCAATACTGGTAAAATTTGCTTAGCAGTGCTTTATATTGCTTAAAATGGGACTCATGCCTCAGGTGGTGCTGCAGGGCTGCCTATGTCGGATGCACATATTACACTCCCTATACATGTTTGAAAACAGGTAGTGTCAAGTTAGGCATCCCTTTTACTGTATGTGTGAGTCAGAGAGAGGTGTCATTTCCAGGGTTCCTACTGAGTCAGTGTATGTGCTATGTGTTGCCTCTTTGCCAAGGCCAGGGCATACTGGGCATGCCTCCTTCTGCCTACTGGGGCAGGCTCAGGTTGTTTCTCCTCTGAGTCACGCTGTGCCTGTGTAGGCCTTGGCAATGGTGGGGGCTATTTGGCCCTGCCCCATGTTGTTCCTGCTGCAGCTGTTTCCGCAGGATCATATTGTGTAGCATGGCACATACCATGACAATTTGGGTACATGTAGTTGGTAAGTACTGCAAGGCTCCACCAGATGGGTCCAGGCACAGGAACCGTGACTTGAGCATCCCAAACACATGCTCAATTATGTTTCTTGTTTGTGCGTGTGCCTCATTATGGAGTTCTTGTTCGGGTGTGTGTGCATTTGTGATGGGTGTCATCAGCCGCAGCTCCAGTGCATATAGATTCATGGGTTCATAGATTAGTACGAGGCTAACTGCCCTTGCAAGCCATTTTAAGCCTAGCCAATTATCCCTTTCATTATTATGCCCTGGGCATCACACAAGACCTGGCAATTGATGGAGTGGAAGCCCTTACGGTTGATGTAGACCCTACCCCACTCACCTGGTGGTGTTTTGATGTGTATGTGCGTACAGTCTATTGCACCCACTACCTCAGGTTATTCTGCTATTTGGTGGAAAAGACGTATATTGCTGGCTAATGCCTCATGGGAATTGGGGAAATATACGTGCACACCGACATGTTCTGACATGGCATCCAGGAACTGGTGTAGTACCCTGGATGCTGATGACTGTGAAATCACCATCATATCACCAGTTGTTCTCTGGAAGGTACCTGTAGCTAGTATTCTTAGGCCAACACATACCTTGGTATCCACTGGGATGGGTTCCCCTCTGTTGGTTCTGTGTGTGAGGCATGGCCGGCACAGCTCAACAGTTTGCTGCAGGAGGTCTTTGTCCACCCTATAGCGTTCCACTATCTCCAACTCATGTAGCCCCTGGTAGGTTACCCTGGGTCTGTACAGTCTTCTCCATCTCCTCACTGTGGGTTGCTCAGCAGCATTCACAACATCACCACCCTCAGCACCTTGAACATGTTGGTTTATGATAGCAAGAGCAGCCTCTAACATTTTGACTGACTTTAAAATTTATAAGCTTTCCCTATTTATATACTGCAGTGTTGCAGAGTTCTTGGGAAAAAACAGGGAAGAATGCTGTTTGCAGAGTTTAAATTGCTGGGCTGGGCTGAGCTGGGCTAGTCGGCTGCCTGTGTAATTGGCTGATTCTGATATATTTCACCTGGCAGCTCTGCTAGTTCTGCTTGGTTAACTTCCTACTACTTTTTTTCCTTCCTTTTCCCTTTCTGTTTCCACCTGGGGCCACGCCGCGCAAACACGCGCACACACGCTGTGTGCACGTTTGCAAGAAATTTCAGATATTTTCACCGTGTGCACCTTTGGTTTCTGGTTTTCAAAAAGGACAACTGTAGACACGCCTCTTGAAATCCTGAGCAACTCAGGGCAAACACAAGACACTGTACTCCAATTAGCTTACAGCCTTTCTGACACACCCCCATGATGTTACCTGTATTCTACTCTACTACTCACCTACTCCAACACTTACACTCTTGGGACATGGCTCACATGCTGGGGAAAATTGGGATTCACTATCCTTATCCTCATTTGCATAGGATTGCCTACTAATGCATGGTTACATCTCTCACACTGAGCTTCCCCCCTTAGCAACCAGTACTCAGTGGCCATGTTATTCACCTGCATGGCAGGATAAGCTTTTTAGCGAAAATAGCTATTTTTGGCTATTTTTAAATAATTTTCTTGTTTTTAAAGCACTGCAGGTTTGCGCGGTGCTGCGCTACACCTAAACATCAAAGATCGGGGGGGAAAAAAGTTGCATTTTAATAATTTTAAACATTTATAAATGCCAATGGCCTTATATGTGGCCATTGGTGTGCTTCCTCAACTGTATGCATCCTTTATTTAGAGCTGTCATAGCTCAGTTTAGCTATTTGCAGAACGGTACTCCGTTACCAATGGAGTACATTTCTGCAGATAACACTAATCTTCTACGGACAGGTTAGTCTTTCCTAGATTGGAAATTTACCTCATTTGCATAGCTTTCAGCAGCAAATGAGGTAATTTGTATACCATGATGCTGTCCGTGCAAGAGTAGCTTTAGCAGCTCTTGTGTACTCCCCTGCCGGCTGTTCCTGGATCACACGTCAGACATATTGCCTGTTTGACGTCTTGCTCTACTCTACAACTCCATGCAAGCTTTTGTAAATCCGGCCCAATGTCTATGAGAAGTGATTAAAGAAATAGAAATTAGTCTGTAAATTAGGGCTATGAAAGAAATGTTTCATTGTGTATGGATGTTCAGGAGCACAAATGGGGTAGGAACTCTTTTTTTTTTTTCTTTTTGTCTACCTCAGAATACAGAGTGTGGCAATGAAAGAATATCTGCTTTTTATAGGATGTACATTTAATTATTGTAATTTTGTAAACTAGAAAAGCTCAGTGTGAACAATAATCCCTTTTGCTGAGGTTGCCAGGAGCACTGTGCAGTTTCTTACTTGGGGATAAACATGGAAGTAGAAGCTGAAGTAATTCAGCTGAAGGTCTTTAGTTTTATTGACCATTCACTATGCTAATGTTTCCGAAAAGGAAAAATAAGTTATTTATTTATTTGTTTTACAGTTTGTTTACCAGGATAATCCATTGGGATAAGAAGAGCCTGTTTCCAATGGAGTCCCAGGGAGAAAAGCTCCATGAACAGCAATATAATGAATCAAGCGAACAGGAAAAGGGACAGAAAAGTGGACTTAAAAGCAATGTCTTTCTGTATAAATCTTAAATCTAATTTAAGCTAGCAACATTTAAACCAAGTGCAAATCTTATCTTATAAAAAGTATAGTGTGCTTGCATGGCATAGATGACTATATGGTACAGAAAACAAGACCAATAAATAAATAAATAAATAAATAAATAAATAAATAAATAAAAGGCAAGTGCACATAACAAAAGGTAACCCCAAGGTCATATAGATAAATGATAAAAGAGAAGTAAAAAAAAATCTAAGCACTTTGCAAAATACTGATCCACAAGAGCCTAGCATAAAGTTGGCATAACTTCAAGGTTAATTTAAGGTATGTCAAAACAATTCAAAGCCAATACAAAGTGTGTTTTAGCATAGTTTAAAGCATAAAAAATGTAACAATATGGGTGAAGGGATAAAAGTACATATCCCAACTACCAAGAAAAAAGACCTTAGGTGTCGTCCACAGCTTCAGGCTTCAGACTGTTAAAACACAATTTATTAATCGCTTAAAAAGTGAAGCTGACAGGATGTAAACTTCACTAGAATATGATGAACTGAAAATAGTTAAATATCCAAGCAGTTGTCATCCACAGCTTCAAACTTCAGGCTGTTAAAACTCAATTTATTGAAAGCTTAAAAAGTGAAGCTGACAAAATGCAAACTTCACTGAAGTACTGAAATAATTAGCCTAGTAATTAACATCCACAACTTCAGGCTTCAAGTTGTTAAAGCACAGTTAATAGATGCTTGGTAAGCAAGGCTGACAAAAACATATACTTCACTGGAGTGTAAAAAGCTGATGAAATTGTCCAAACGATACAGCTTCAAACTTCAGGCTGCTAAAACTCAATTTATTGAAAGCTTAAAAAGTGAAGCTGACAAAATGCAAACTTCACTGAAGTACTGAAATAATTAGCCTAGTAATTAACATCCACAACTTCAGGCTTCAAGTTGGTAAAGCACAGTTAATAGATGCTTTGTAAGCAAAGCTGACAAAAACATATACTTCACTGGAGTGTAAAAAGCTGATGAAATTGTCCAAACGATAAGCGCTTTCGGCAGATGCCTTCTTCAGATCGTGTAAAAGTGTGGTTAGCTCTTCCTGTTTATAAAGGAAACACAATCAAGAGCTGGTAGCTAATTGTCTTTGGTGTTCTTAAAGGCACAGGACAAAAATAAATGTTCAAAGTGGAGATCTGTCTCCTATAATGTAGTTCAATGTTAGAAATGCTAGAATCATGTATTAATGTTTGGTAGGTTTCTTCTAGATTTTAGAATAGGTCTGAGAGGTACTATTGTATTGAGACCAGGGGGTCGATTGGCTCTAAAATTATTGATCCAAAAGATCTCTCTCAGTTCTGTCCTGTTATGGACATCTCCTTCCCTGATGTTTTGGGTGACCACTTCCACTGCTTTAAACAAGAAGTTGTGCGTAGGATGGACCAATACGTGTGCTGCTAAGGCATTATGTGGAACGTTCTGATCAATGTCTCTGACATGTCGTCGAATTCGATCCTTTAGTCGTTGGTCAGTTTTACCAAGGTAAAAAGCTTAGCATTTGCAACAGGTAGCCAAATAGATTATGTGGCTAGTAGTACAATCAGCATAAACATCGAAATGAAAGTTATGTCCAGATACTGGATGAAGAAAAGTATTACTAGTATCTAAGTAAGGACAAGCTTTGCATCTGCAGCATTTAAAAGTACCTTTGTGGTCTGATAGTGGACCACTACGTTTAAAGCCATCTTTATGGCATAGTAATCTCTTGATATTCTTTTTATTCTTGTAAAGAAACCTGAGTCTCTCTCCAACGATGTTCTTTATTTTGTCATCCGCTGTCAGAATCGGCCAAAATTTCCTGATCACTTCACAGACCTGTCGATTGTCTGAACTGTATTTAGACTGTCTTTGTGATGCTTGTTCAGACCTCTCTGAGTAATAAGGTTGACCTCTTTGCTTTCTATAGGCTTGCACCTGTGAAATTGGTGGACAATTGTTTTCCTAGTAAGCCCTATCCTTCAAATATCTACGTAGATTGGATTGCTCTTCCAAGAATTCCTCCTCATCAGTACATAGTCTTGAGACTCTTAAAATTTGATTGTTAAAGATATTATCAAAAATTTGTCTTGGATGCATGCTCTGCCTGTGTAAGAAATGATTTTGCCAGGTCTCTTTCCTATGCACCCCAGTGGAGAGACCTTGAATTGGATATAAACGTACCTTGACATCCAAGAAAACTATGATTGAGGATGAGTGTTTCATTTTGAACTCAAGGAAGTCAGCACTGTTGTTAATAAAGCTGACAAAAAGATCCAATTGGTCAATACCTCCTTTCCATAAATGATACGTTCAATTCTCTGATTTACTTCTTTCTTACTCAATTTGCAATAAGTCATGTTGTCATCCAACATCAGTGAAACTTTATTACGATACCAGTCTGCATCCATCACTACTATGCAGCTACCTTTATCTGCTGGTTTGATCACCAAGCTATCTGTCCTTCTCAGCTGTTGGAGAGCCTCTTTTTCTTTCCTGTTTAAATTATAGAAACAGTTCTTAACTTTATCTGTTGTACCTCTCATCTTATTTATCTCATTCTCACACAATTTCATAAAAAGTTCTACTTGATGAGGATTAACTGGAGTAAATAAACTCAATTTCCTATAAGTCTGTTGTTCTTTTGTAGAACCTTCTCCAAAAATACATTTCAGGGACACGTTCCTGCAAAACAACCTAACATCTGTCATGAATTCATTCACATCAGAAGAAACAGCTGGAATAAAACTCAGCCCCTTGTTTAATAGGCTGATAACATCAGGATCCAGTGTGATCTTAGATAAGTTAACTACTAAGTCATTACCCCCAATATTTAGTCCACAAACTTTTTCCGTTTGCGTTCTTGACTCTGCGTCCTCTGTGACCTGTACAAATTCTCCCTCACAAAAACCGGCAACGGCCAGTTTACTGGTAGATGCATCGTCGCTTCTTTAGGTCTAATAGCACAATTGATGGTGGTGTTGGAATTACTACCATCATTGGTATCGTTAGCACCAGTACCTCCCAGATCCCTGGTGACAATATCAGTTCTGACAGTAGGAACCTCCTCTCCTGTAGATAAAGTCGAAGAGGGAAGAGAAGTTGATGAGGTAGTAACTACCAAACCAAACCGGTTTCGGCTTAATAACCTTCTTCAGTGAAAGACAAATAAAGAACAAATTCTGGGATCAAAAGATCCTTCTTATATAGCCAAAGGCAAGTGCCGAAAAACATTCCCATTGGTTAATTCATAAACATTCATTTAAACCAGGAGGGAAAAGCCCCCCCCCCCCCACAGTTTAATTATCCATTTTTTTCTCCTTGATATTCAAAATACTGTGCCAGCCAACTTTATCCCTGCAATTCCCTATAATATGATCAAGAATAGTAAATCTAAATACTGAGTGCTATGTTTGCAAGTGTGTTTATAGAAGGCATTAGATTGCTTTTTGTGTCTTATATCACACATATGCTCCCCAATTCTAAATTTGAGAGGTCTTGAAGTTTGGCACACATAAAACGCAGAGCAGCTATAAGTGGCCAGATAAGTCACCCAGCTTGTACTGCAATTGGCCAAAAAAGAAATGTTGTATACCATAGATGTGTTCCTACTGCTGAATTCTTTGGTTTTATTTACCGAATGGCAGTGCGAACAATGACTGCAAGGTATGCATCCCACCAATATGTCTCCTGTCAGTGTTCTTTGGGTTAAAACATTACCCCTATAGTTTGACCTTTTGTAATGACTGAAAAGGGAACCCAGAGTATGGCACCTATGGAAAGAGAAGGAACATTTGTCCCCAAATGGTCAGACAGTATATTTTTGGCCCACAAGATATTCCAATGTCTGAGGATAATCTGCATAAATGATTTAGTGGTCCTGCCAAAGGTAGTAACAAATCTTAATTGAGACTTGGTATATGATGATTGTGCCTGGTACTCCAATAACTTGGTCCTATTCTTGGTTGGAAGCAAATTGGCTGGCCCTGTTGATGTCACCTGCTTTGTATCCCCTATTCATGAATCTGTGAATTAAATCTTGTTTATAATGGTTAAATGAAGAGAAGTTGGAGCAAATCCTTTTTACACTCCAAAACTGAGATTTAGGGATATTTCTGATGATATGTTGTGGGTGGAAGCTGGTAGCATGCAGGAGGGAGTTATACTGGGGGAATTTCCTATGTATCTGGGTCTCCAAAGTGTTATCCGGATTCCGACTAACTAGGACATCCAAAAAGGTAATCTCAGTCCTACTAAGGTTAACCTTAAACTCTGTACCCCATTTGTTCTCATTAAGATAATCAACAAATTCCTGAAAAAAGATCTCATCTGACCTCCACACCAACCAACAATCATCGAAGTACAGCCTCCAAATACCAATCTCATTAATGTACAGATTATGAGAATGATCATAAATCAACTCCTCCTCTAAGTACACCATAAACAGATCGGCATAGATAGGGGCAAAAGAAGCCCCCTGGCTGTTCCCTGTATTTTGCCAGTAGCATTGATCTTGAAAATAGAACACGTTTTTGTTAATACGTGTTCAGCCAGGCAAACAAGAAAGGTATTGAAACCTGGTTCATATAATTTAGATCTCTCCAGCCAATATTGGAGGACTGTCAAACCTGCCCAGTGTGGGATATTGGTATACAAAGAGGTGACATCCAGGGTACATAACAGCCAGTCTGGTTCCAATTGCATATCTGATATGATACCCAAAAATTGTGTAGTGTCCTGAATTCGGGCATGCACACAAGATGACAGTGGTTTCAGGTATAACGTTAGAAATTCTTAGAGAGGTTCTGTAAGGGACCCTCTGCCTGCCACTATTGGCCTTCCCGGTGGATTTCTAGGATCTTTGTGGATTTTGGGAAGAAGATACAGGTATTGTTGCTTAGGGTCAACTACGTTCAGATGAAAATTATCACCCTTAGTGATGATACCTTGTTCTTCAGCTTCATCCAAAAAGTAATCAATTTCTACCTTGAACCTCCTAGTGGGGTCCAAAGGCATCAACATATAATATCTGCCATCTGCTAACTGTTTATGTGCTTCCCCACTATACGAAGCCCAGTTGTGTATGACAACGGCCCCTCCTTTGTCCGCAGGTAGGATTACAATGTCCCTATTCAGCCTCAGATTGTCAATAGATTCTCTTTCACCCTTAGTGAGATTATTTTTAAACTTATCATGTTTGCAAGGGTTGAAATGAAGATCTTTGAGAACATTACCTTGAAAAATTGATACAATGGGTGAAATAGGAGGCATAAACATGGACTACACTACCTTTGGCAGGAATACTAAATCATTCATGCAGATTGTCCACAGACATTAGAATATCTTGTTGGCCAAAAATAGACTGTCTGACCATTTGGGGGATAAATGTTCCTTCTCTTTCCATAGGGGCCATACTCTGGTTTCCCTTTTCAGTCACTACAAAAGGTCAGATTATAGGGGTAATGTTTTAACCCAAAGAATACTGACAGGAGACATATTGGTGGGATGCGTCCCTTGCGGTCATTGTTCGCACTGCCATTGGGTAAATAAAACCAAATAATTCAGCAACAGGAACACATCTATGGTGTGCATTTCTTTTTTGGCCAATTGCAGTACATGCTGGATGATTTATCTGGCCACTTGTACATGCTCTACGTTTTATGTGTGCCAAACTTCAAGGCCTCTCAAATTTAGAATTGGGGAGCATATGTGTGATATAAGACACAAAAAGCAATCCAATGCCCTCTATAAACACACTTGCAAACACAGCACTTCAGTATTTAGATTTACTGTTATTGATCATGTTATAAGGAATTGCAGGGATAAAGTTGGCTGGCACAGTATTTTGAATATTAAGGAGAAAAAATGGATAATGAAACTAGGGGGGGCTTTTCCCTCCTGGTTTAAATGAATATTTATGAATTAACCAATAGGAATGTTTGTCGGCACTTGCCTTTGGCTATATAAGAAGGATCTTTTGATCCCAGGATTTGTTCTTTATTTGTCTTCCACTGAAGAAGGCTATTAAGCTGAAACCGATTTGGTTTGGGGGTTGGGATATGTATTTTTGTCCCTTCACCCATGTTGTTACATTTTTTATGCATTAAACTATGCTATAACACACTTTGTGCTGTCTCTGAATTGTTTTGACTTTGCTTTGGACTATACAGCCGTTGCACTTTCCGTATGTGCGGGTTTGAGAGTTTCGTAATTTAAGGTATGAAAATAAAGCCATCTCTGTAAACAGACAAGCTTCTTGTTGCTGTGGTATATGATTATTATCTGTGTAGTGCAGTATTATGTAGAAAATGTGACCACATAAAAATGAGACTAAAACACTGAATTTCAGTTTAACAGTTGTATGTATTTGAAGTTAATGTATAGGTGTCTAGCACGGGTTACAACACACAAAATGACATCCCTGTAAATGTGTAAATGTCTATCAGTGGCAGATCCAGGACTTTGCAAAAGGAAGGCACAATCTGCAAAGTAGACCAGATGTAGAAAAGTGTGTGTGTGTGTGTGTGTGTGTGTGTGTGTGTGTGTGTGTGTGTGTGTGTGTGTGTGGTGGGGGAGGGGTTGTATATATTCATTTGTGTGTCATTGTGTTGTGGTTTGGCTGGGGTAGTGAAAGTAGGTAACTCCTGTTCAGCACACAGCAAATATATAATCAGTATCTGTTATTTCAAGGCATCCCTGGAGGACATGATTGGTTACCCATGCCGAGTCACTGTCCCCTTTCATAGTGGCATAGCTTGCATATTCATTATAATAACCTTGCAAGCAGATCCGCCACAGCAAATAAGCAAATGCCATAGTGAATACAAATAATTTTAGTCTCATAGAAAGTTACTAGACCTGCAGTCCTGGAGACCATTAATGAGAATAGCCTAAAGTGCCAATTGCCCTACAGCAGTGTCTGGTAAAGTGACTTGCTGATGGTCACACAGTAGGCATATGAAGACTGAGGAAATCAAACCTTCTACTGCAGGAAGTAACTTAATAACATTTCACAGCTTAATCCTCTTCGCCAACTGCTAACATACATTTGAAAGTAAATAATTTCTGTGAAAAATGTGAAATTCAATAAATTATAAACAACACAGAAAGTTAATAAACTACCTGTTATAAAAAAAATCACAAAAAGAAAATACTCATTTCAGTTACATGCAAGGTATATTTTTAAAATAAATGTAATCACTGTAGCATGAGTGTAGCATGTCACATAGCTGCGGTGGTGCAGCGGTTAGCGTTGTTGCCTCACAGCAAGAGGTTCTCCTATTCGATTCTCGGCTGGAGTGCCTTCTGTGTGAAGTCTGCATGTCCTCCCTGCGGTTGAGTGACATTAAAGACATGCAGGTAGGTGTGAGCGTGAATGGGCATGCCTTCGTTGAAGGTTGGTCGTCAGGCTGGCAACTCGGCACCATAAAATCCACTGCCAATCATGAGTGGACTGTGGTGACCCCTAACTGGGAAAAGCCAAAAGACTGTAGCATATCACATAGGAATGTAACTCAAAATCTGCTTTAAGTAATGCTGCATCAACTATAAACCAGAGGCACAGCCTTTGAGATTAATCAGTAAAGATTCCATTTAATCTGTGCATAAGTAACTGACCATAAAATGCTTCCCTCAGCAGAGCACAAAATATATCTTCTTACACTTTAATGCCTATTATCTCATCCAGAAATAACCCTACTACCCATTGTCTACCTAAAGTATCTGGTTTGCCTGCTAGGATTAAAAAATAGCAATTGTTATATTAATGTGTTATATTAATGCATTTTAAGGAAACAATCAAAGCTTGCATTCCAGCCTGCTTCACCCAAATACACTTAGTCCTGTAAAGTTAGACTTACAACAGCGAATAGCGGGGCCAGTCATTTCATCCACTGGCAGTACCATCTCAGTTACTTACCGAGAGTATCTGATTTGACCCTGCCAAGTGAAAAACAAGAAAACAATGGCTGCATTGCTCTATTTTTGTTGACAGCAAAAGTAATCACAGACTGTAGCCAAGTTTGCTTCACTTTTAGTCCATAAAGTTAGAATTAATAACAGCAAAGAGTATAGCCATTAATTTCATCTACAAACAGCCCTCCACCCATTCACATTGCCTAACTAATGTATTTGGTCTGGCCCAACTAGAATAAAAAAAAGTATTATTACATTCATGTATTGTTATTTCAGGGAGACATTAATCACAGTTTGTATGCCAAACAACATAAACAGTCATTTCATCCACAGACATCTCCCACTGCATACCTACAGTATCTGTTTTTACTCTGCAATGCTAGAAAAAGAAAATAAAAAAAAAAAAAAAAAAACAAAAACAAAAAAAAAAATGGAAACACAAAATAAAGTGGGGGACTGTGCCCCCCACACCATACTACTTAAATATACTAACTCTGAGATTGCACCACAGTGGAGGAAATGACAAACTCCCGACAAAGGCCCAGCGATTTTTTTCCCTGGGAAAAAAAATCACTGTTCCATGTTTTCGCCATTTACATTGTTTGACCTTTAGGGGTCAATCAAAGAGCGTTTGCTGTTATCAGCTTTCAATAAGCTGATATAGACCCTGTTTTTACTAGATTGTGGATCACTGAAAGCTTTCAATCTCCACCCTTTTCCATAATGTCCTAGTCCCTAACATACCTCAGATCTCGTTTACCCCCGTAGCATTGTAGCTCTTGAATGGTCAATTTTTGGGGGGTTTTGTCAGTGAGATAATAATTTTTTATATACTTGATACCTTATACATTTCCTCCCTATCGCTTCTAATAGTGTTTCCTCCCTTTTTCACTTTTAAGTATTTGTGTACTTCTACACAAAACGCAAAAAATAAGTCCACCAGAACAACGGAGCAGTGACCCAGCAATAGCAATGGAGAAAAGACTAAAACAGACTAAAAACAACACCATGCGCTGGGTCTGATGGCTGGATCAAAAGTAAAACATATACTCCTCAGTTTAAGCAGTAAACAGTCAATAATAAAAGTCACGAAGCTGTAAAGAGATGCCGCAAAACTGCAAAGAGATAAAATCAAGCAGTTTATTTTCAAAGCTGTTAGCGCTTTCACCCGTAGGCTTCTTCAGACAGTACAATAATACACAGAACATATACAGTTTAAATACATGGGTGTCGCTACTGATAGGTTAAAAACTATATCACATGTTAGAAACACATCTCTAACTATTTAAAAGACAAATTACAAATTGTTAAAAATGTAATATTTAAAAAGTAATAATCTGATAATATAAACCAATACATCATCCAGGAAACTATTGAAAACTCATACTGAAATTCATTCAATATTAATAAAAGAAACAAAAAGGGTAGAATTTTAAATACCAGTGAGTAAAATCATGTGTGCTAAGGTCTATAACATCTCTTTTCTTTAGTACTGGTGTTATATGCACTTTTCATTCAACCCTGGGGCTTATCAGCCCTACACCTTATTATCCAGGCCATTTCTCTTTCTAGGGTATGGTTAAGAAAATCACCTCCCTACTATTGGAGTAAACCTCTTGTAAAACACAAAATAAAACGTGTGTTCGGACCAGTGGATTTGACATGCCTGGCTAGTGCATTAGTATCATTGCCCATCCTAATCTGATACATGTGTTCCCTGATCCTCTCTTTAAAATTCTGTTTGTTTTGCCAATGTAAAGCGAGGTACAGGCAGAACACCTAGCCAAATAAATAACATTTGAACTCATACAAGTAGTATTCGTGTTTAATTTAAACTCATAATGGGTAACAGGATGTATAAAAGAGATCCTAGTATCTATCAATATACACTGGTTGCAATGTCCACATGGATTTGTATTCAAAGCTAGTGATTTGTTATGGCTCGGAGCAGGATGCAATGTCTTATTGCATAACATGTATCTCATATTAGGCTTATTCTTATAACTAATCAAAGGTTTTGGACCTACCACTTCCCTAACATCTGGATCAAGAATCAATACTTCCCACCGATTCTCTAAAAAGTTCCTTATGGCTCCAGCATCTAGTGTGTAAAAAAGGGGGGCCCTAAGTGAACTAGAGGGAGTTGCAGGACTAGATGGTGCCAAGTTACTAGTCAAAACCGGCTCAGAGTAAAAGGGTCTGGCTACATTGGATCGAAGCTTACTGACCTCTGACTCCATTCTATCAAAGGTATATTGATCATATCCCCTATTTATGAACATCCCTCTCATTCTATTTAGTTCCTCAGTATAACCATTCTCACTAGGATTCAACCTAGCCGCCCTCATAATTTGGCCCTTCATAACATTATTGAACACATAGGTAGGATGCATACTTTGCCTATGGAGTAAAGCATTCCTATAACATGCTTTCCGATGTATACATGTATTAATTAATCCATTCGGAAGTCTATGTAAAAGAACATCTAAAAAAGAAATAGTTTCTTTAGAATAACTCAAGGTAAATTTTTAAAAATCTGTGGAGTGATTGACATCCTGAAAAAACAAGAGTAATTCTGCCTCCGTGCCAAACCATAGGAAAAAAAGGTAATCTACAAATCTTTTATAAAAACCTATGTATTCCTCATAGTGTCTAAGCTGACATCCTGAAAAAACAAGAGTAATAACAATGTTGGCGTAGCTATTGGCACAAGATGCACTTTATGATTATATGAAGAATGTGGACCCATTATGTGACTTTTTTCTTGTTACACTTGATGTTGTAAGCCTGTTCACCATTATACCTAATGACTTGGGTGTGCAGTTTTTTCTAAATTTCTTACGGAGTAAATCAGACTATACCAGTAAGTTTACTGATTTATTAGCACTTTTTTTGGAAACTGTACTTTTCAACAATGTCTTTATGTTTGGGGATGAACTCTATTTACAGAATGATGGCGTAGCTATGGGCACATCTTGTGCCAATAGCTACGCCAACATTGTTATGGCTCAATGGGAGGAACAGTACCTCTTTCAGCTTAGACACTATGAGGAATACATAGGTTTTTATAAAAGATTTGTAGATGACCTTTTTTTCCTATGGTTTGGCACGGAGGCAGAATTACTCTTGTTTTTTCAGGATGTCAATCACTCCACAGATTTTTTAAAATTTACCTTGAGTTATTCTAAAGAAACTATTTCTTTTTTAGATGTTCTTTTACATAGACTTCCGAATGGATTAATTAATACATGTATACATCGGAAAGCATGTTATAGGAATGCTTTACTCCATAGGCAAAGTATGCATCCTACCTATGTGTTCAATAATGTTATGAAGGGCCAAATTATGAGGGCGGCTAGGTTGAATCCTAGTGAGAATGGTTATACTGAGGAACTAAATAGAATGAGAGGGATGTTCATAAATAGAGGATATGATCAATATACCTTTGATAGAATGGAGTCAGAGGTCAGTAAGCTTCGATCCAATGTAGCCAGACCCTTTTACTCTGAGCCGGTTTTGACTAGTAACTTGGCACCATCTAGTCCTGCAACTCCCTCTAGTTCACTTAGGGCCCCCCTTTTTTACACACTAGATGCTGGAGCCATAAGGAACTTTTTAGAGAATTGGTGGGAAGTATTGATTCTTGATCCAGATGTTAGGGAAGTGGTAGGTCCAAAACCTTTGATTAGTTATAAGAATAAGCCTAATATGAGATACATGTTATGCAATAAGACATTGCATCCTGCTCCGAGCCATAACAAATCACTAGCTTTGAATACAAATCCATGTGGACATTGCAACCAGTGTATATTGATAGATACTAGGATCTCTTTTATACATCCTGTTACCCATTATGAGTTTAAATTAAACACGAATACTACTTGTATGAGTTCAAATGTTATTTATTTGGCTAGGTGTTCTGCCTGTACCTCGTTTTACATTGGCAAAACAAACAGAATTTTTAAAGAGAGGATCAGGGAACACATGTATCAGATTAGGATGGGCAATGATACTAATGCACTAGCCAGGCATGTCAAATCCACTGGTCCGGAACACACGTTTTTATTTTGTGTTTTACAAGAGGTTTACTCCAATAGTAGGGGAGGTGATTTTCTTAACCATACCCTAGAAAGAGAAATGGCCTGGATAATAAGGTGTAGGGCTGATAAGCCCCCAGGGTTGAATGAAAAAGTGCATATAACACCAGTACTAAAGAAAAAGAGATGTTATAGACCTTAGCACACATGATTTTACTCACTGGTATTTAAAATTCTACCCTTTTTGTTTCTTTTATTAATATTGAATGAATTTCAGTATGAGTTTTCAATAGTTTCCTGGATGATGTATTGGTTTATATTATCAGATTATTACTTTTTAAATATTACATTTTTAACAATTTGTAATTTGTCTTTTAAATAGTTAGAGATGTGTTTCTAACATGTGATATAGTTTTTAACCTATCAGTAGCGACACCCATGTATTTAAACTGTATATGTTCTGTGTATTATTGTACTGTCTGAAGAAGCCTACGGGTGAAAGCGCTAACAGCTTTGAAAATAAACTGCTTGATTTTATCTCTTTGCAGTTTTGTGGCATCTCTTTACAGCTTCGTGACTTTTATTATTGACTGTTTACTGCTTAAACTGAGGAGTATATGTTTTACTTTTGATCCAGCCATCAGACCCAGCGCATGGTGTTGTTTTTAATTTGTGTACTTCTATTTAATCTACCATTGCTGGTGGTTTCTTTTAGTACCTTTGGATTCTTCTTTTTTCTTACAATTGCTGGCATAATTTTATTCTCCTCAATTGTCTAGTTTAAAAAAAAAATATCTTTGTCATTATCCTTTTGTTTTCCCTTCTTGGTATCACATCTCATCCTTCTGGATAAGACAAGTGTAGTACCTCTGCTTATCAGTGTAGTTTTTACCTTTTTCATTTGAGTCATAATGTCAGAGAAACCGGTAGGATTAAAAAATGTACAGCCTGTGGTCACAAAATCCCACTCTCAGATGTACATTCAGAATGCATATATTGTTTAGGCCTGTCACATTTAAATGCTGTGACATTTGTAAGGGTTGTAACCCTAGGGCCATCATAGACTGTAAAAGCAAATTAATACTCAAGGGCTTGTTGCCCTCTAAATCTTCTGAATCACCAGCATCTTCTGGGGCTCATCCCCCTAAAAAAATGGAAAGGATGGATTCCAGAAAATTCTCTCCAGAGCCTACCCCCTCATTGGCTCCAAGTTCGGAACCTTTAACAAAAATGACTAAATCATCAGATCCGAAGATTCAAAAAGAAAAGTTTCCTCATATCTGGTATCCACTCTTGGGCCCAGATCTGACCACCTCTAGGCTGTCATCTCCCTTCTTGGAGCATTCTCCAAGACACCACCATTCAAGGCCTTCATCCACAGCATCATCGACTTGTCCTTCAAAAGTTTGACATGGACAGAATGAAGAGGAAGTTCCTCTTGATGCAGATACAAATGGGGGTTCTTCTGGCTCTGACCTCATTGGGTCCAGAGACCATAGAAATCACAACCCCCCACCTTGCTTGCTCCTTCTCCGATCAGACCAATGGTTTCAGTTTTGTCAGATCTGAAGGTTTTGGAGTCATTCACATCAGATCTGAAGATATAGATATCTTCGACTCTGATGGCATCTATGAGATGACTGGCTTTAAGTGCCTCAGAGCAGGATGACTCTTGGAGCTGTAAGGTTGGTGCCATGTATGAGGTGTTGGAGTTGACTCTGAAATTGTCGGAGCCATCTCTTCCCCTTGGAACCTCAGCATTAGACAGCCAGCTTGGCTCAGACTCCCTCTTTAAGTGCTCTGCTTCAAAGAGGAGGGAGCTTATGGTCCACATGTTTTTTCAGAGCCATTACAAAGCCATTGGTTTCCTTCTCTCCAGAGCATTCAGCATCTGAGGTAGTGGAGAGAGCTTTCTGTATCCCTGGAGCTCGAACTTCTCCACCTTCCACAGCTCTGACTGCAATAGCCCATTCACCTCTGCATCTTGGGCCTCATTCATCCCTACCACAGGGACAGCCAACCCAAGTTAGTCATCAGGATACCCATCACGGTATACTGATTTCTTCTGACACTTCTCCAGAACATCCTACCAAAGAAGTTCCCAGAAAGCGGAAGTGGAAAAGGAGGTACTTAGACTCTCCTCAAGGATCAGTCATGGAAGATATCGACTTTGATGAAGGGGAAGGGTCCCCAAAGCAAAGGGGTGGTTGGTCTCTTGTCAACCCTTCCCAAGAAGAGTCGGTATTCCTGGAGGCTTTTGGTGCTGGCTCGTCTGGCTCCTGGGTTACTCTGCTTGCTGATAAGCTTATTGATTTGGTCTGTCAGTGGGTGTGGAAGGAGCTTGATACTGTTGAACCAATACCAAAGAGACCAGTCAAGATCCTGTCACCACCTAAGAACAGAATCCATTGCAACAAAGGAGTACCAGTTGATGCCATGGTTGTAGCAGCAACCACGAAGAAGGAACTTGTAGAACAGAGTTCCACTGTCCACTCCCCTAACAGGGAATTTAGGGCATTAGAGATTTGGAAGTGTGTTTATGCTTTAGAGACATTTTCCCTTCAATCACTGAACTATATGGCATATTTCACAAGACTCCAGAGGGATTTGATTAAAGAACTTACCAAATCCCACTCTGGGACCATATTGTCCAAGGCTGAGAGCAATATTGCCTTGCAGTTGGCTACCCTTCAGTCCATTTCCAATTTGTCCATGAGGCTTATCTCTCATGCAGCAGAAGGTACCTCACGGGTGGTGGTTTCAGGTATTTCCATTGGCAGGCACACCTGGATGTGCTTGTGTAACTTTGCAGAACCATTCAGAGCTTCCTTCATCAATGCTGCTTTTGATGGAAGTTCCCTATTTGGCCCTAAAGTGAAAGAAACATTCTCCAGGTGTGAGCAGAAAAGAACAACCCTGTCTGCTGTGGGCATATTATTTTTGACCCTGAATGAACCTTTTCTAGGAATGAACGAGGAGGTCGAAATATGTGGTTCAGGAAATCCTAGGATCCCTTACAAGATTAATGTGGAGATAATTCCCCCAGAGGTAGAGGGGGATCTGTAATGGAACATGCCTCCCTCATGGCAGAGGGTGTCTGCAGAACCAAGGAGTGAGAGATTCTTTCTCTGACAGATCCTACCAGTACTCCTCAAAGGAGGTCCGACTGTCCTTCTGTGGAGGTGGTTGGGGGTCATTTATCCCTGCACCACGGAGCCTGGCTAAAAATGACAAAAGATTCATGGGTGAAGAGGATAATATCCAGAGGTTACATTATATCCTTTTACCATCCTCCTCCTCTGGTTTCAAAGAAAATCCCTGATATTCCACCCAGTCAGAGAGAGGCAGTGGCACTAGAAGAAAAACGAGTCATCCAAGAGGTCCCCCCAGACCAGTGAGAGGCAGGAACTTACTCAAGATTTTTTTTAGTGCCAAAGAAAACAGGGGACTGGAGACCAATTTTGAATCTCAACAATCTGAATTAGTCAGTTCAGTACACAAAGTTCCGGATGGTCACAGTTCAGTCCATTCTGCCTTTTCTGCACAAGGACAACTGAATGTGCTCAATAGATCTTCAGAATATGTACTATCATATCAAAATGAACAGATGCTCCAGGAGATATCTGTGCTTATAGCTAGGGGGCAGTCATTACCAATTCAGAGCTCTGCTCTTTTTTTCTCACCACAGCCCCGAGAGTGTTCACTAAGTGTATGACAGTAGTGACAGCTCACTTGAGACTGCAAGGATTCCAAGTGTTTCTGCATCTTGATGACCGGCTCATCACCACTTCGATCAGACATCATCTGATTTAGGCCAGAGATTATGTACTCCAAATTTTCTCCCATCTAGGTATCTCAATCAATTACTGCAAATCTCATCTGGAACCAACTCAGACAGTAGAATTCAATGGTGCTTCTTTCAACATGATCACACAAACAGCATCTCTTCCTTTAGTGAGAGCTCAGACTATTCAATTCCAGGTCAGGAAAATCATCCAAAACTCTTCTCAGTCAGCTCAATTAATCCTTCAAGTTTTAGGGTCCAAGTCAACAGCAATCATTCTAGTATTGTTATCAAGGTACCCTATGAGAATACTACAATGGACCTTAGCTACTCAGTGGTCCATTCTTTACCATTCTCTATTGAATCAGATCAAGATAACTCAACCTTGCAAAAAATATCTCCTATGGTGGATGCAATGAACTCAAGTGCAAGAAAGTCATCTCTTTGCTCTTCCCCAACCCAAGACCATAGTGACCATGGACACCTCCCGGATCAGGTGGGGGGGGGCACTGTCCAAGGCACATGGTCCCCTGAAGAGGCCAACACACATATCAATGTCCTGGAAATGAGAGTTGTCTTTCTAGTGTTGAAGGCCTTCCAAGACACTCGCCCCACTGGAACTATTGAGATTCAGATGGACAATATGTCAGTGGTCTGTTATATTAACAAACAAGGGGGAACCAAATCTTACCCCCTATTTCAAGAAGCTCTAAGAGTGTGGCAATGCGTGATCTCATCCAATCGATTTCTGATAGCAGCGCACATTCCGGAGAAGTCCAATGTGATTGCAGACAATTTAAGCAGGTCTACTCTAATGCCTCATGAGTGTTCTCTCATTAAGAAGGTGGCTGAAAGGATTTTCCATCAGTGGGGTCAACTGTGCTGCAACCTTTTCCCACCCCCTCTCAACAACAAGTGCAGCAGGTTCTTTGTCCTCATCACCCCACTGGGGGAGTCACCGACAGATGCTCTACTTCATGACTGGCCCACCAGTCTCCTCTACGCCTATCCCCTGACACCCCTCATCCCCAAGTTTCTTCAGAAAGCATCCTGATTGAAGAGCACAGTAATCCTCATTGCCTCTTATTGGTCCTGTCAGATTTGGGTACCCTTTCTTTGGCCTCACCTTCTTCACCCCCCTTGGATTCTGGATCCAATTTCAGACCTTCTGTCTTACCCAACAGATTCAATTCGTCTACACATTCTGGGCCTAAAACTGACCCCATGGTTTCTCCACTTCCACTGATTCCTAGACAGCCCAGGCTCTCCTCCCCAGTCTGTTATATTCTTTTATCATCTCACAAAGCTTCCATTAGAAAACTTTACAAAATTAAATGGAAAAGATGTGTTTTTTGGGTACAACCGAATCAATTAGATTCCTTTTCTGCTCCTGTTTGTAAAATTCTGGAATTTCTAGCATAATTCTTTTCAATGAAGGAGCTAGCTCTTCTGCCATTAAAGTGCAATTAGCTGGTATCACCAACTTCCATGATGGAATAAATAATTCATATTTATCATCTGCCAAACTTTGTTGAGTCTTTCTAAGAGGAACACTTCCCCTAAGACCTCCTCTTAAAGATCCTATTCCTCTGTTAGATTTAAATGTAGTATTGCAGGATCTAACCTAGTCTCCATTTGAGCCTTCAGCTAAGACAGAACTAAATATTTATCTTGGAAAACTATATATTTTTAGTAACAATTACCTCATCCAGAAGGGTTTCTGAATTGCAGGCCTTGCCTTTTAAGCCCCCTTATATGATTCACAGCATCCTTAAGAACTAACCCTTCCTTTCTTCCTAAGGTGGCATCAGAATATGCATCAAACTATCAAATTAGCAGTCTTCTTTCCAAATTTTACAAATAAAGGAGAATATATTTTCCACCTATTGGACGTTCACAATTACATTTTTACTTATATACAATGAAAGATTTTAGAAAAACAGAACAACTGTTTGTATCTTTTTCGGATTCAAAATTGGGCAAATCAGTCTCTAAAGTAAAGCTAAATGGTTGACTGATTATATTTCCTTTGTTTATAAGTTGAGTATATCCTTACCCAAACCAACGACAGTACATTCCATAAGATCTGTGGCTACTTCTTCAGCTTTTTTGTCTAGAGCTTCTCTTGATGATATTTGCACAGCTCCAACTTGGGCCAATCCCCATACCTTTATTGCTCATAACAAATTAGATCTGCTGTCTAGGGTAGAGCAGCTTTTGGTTCAAAGGTACTCAGGAATATCCTTCCTTAGAGTCCTCCTGGGATTTAGGTAGCTCGGGACACTGTCCCAAGAGTTGAGGAATGAATGAAAATTGACAACATTAGATAAAGAAGTCATGTACACGCCATAACATTCCATCTGTTTTGTCTATTTTCATTCTTCTTCATCTACCCTCTCACCAATCCCCTTCTAGTCAGTCCTTTGGATGCACTGAAGATGCTGATGGAACCTTGTTCCTTTCTTTGAGTCTCAGCTTTTGCTAGTTATATTAATATTTTTTATTCCTTTGCAATGCTCCATGGATATAAAAGGCAGTAGACAAGATCTGAAGTACTCAGCAGGAAGCACAAAACAGCCAATGATGCTCCTGAGTAAATAAGTCTTGTATATAAAACGAGTCCAACAATCCAAATAAAACAGCAAGACTCAGAGATGACTTCAGGTTTCAGTATCAAAACTTTTAATAAAACACAAGCACTTTCATAGGTAAACCCCACTTCTTCAGATGTCTTTACTATCTGAAGAAGTGGGGTTTACCTACGAAAGCACTTGTGTTTTATTAAATGTTTTGATACTGGTACCTGAAGTCATCTCTGAGTCCTGCTGTTATATTTGGAAGATTTGAAGTATGTTAGGAACTAATGCATTATGGGAAAGGGAGGTGCTCAAGAGCTTTGGTGAACCACAAGCTAGTAAAAGCAGCCAAGTCAGATCCGAGGATCTGCTCAGAACCCAAGAGTTGAGGAATAATGAAAGTGGACAACACAGATGGAATGTTATGGTGAATGCATAACTTCTTTTTACATTAGTGTACTTTTGTTAGACAGAAACAGTATCCAAGGTTACTTCTTCCAAATACACTTCTCAGACAGTCAAAATTATAACAGCAAACAGCAGGGCAAATTATTTCATCTTCAAACAACCACAGACCTATTGTTACCCAAAGTACCTGGACTGACCTTGCGAGGATTAAAAGAAAAAAATAATGATAATGATAATAATAACTTATCTGTTACAATTCATGGAAAGATCAGCATTAGCATCATCCCCAATCATTTTCCCATTTTTGTGGATAGGGTCTAGAGTCACATTGACTGTGATCATACCCTCTCTCTCAGGCAGGTGGCTAGCACTGTCCTAGCCATTCTACCATACCACACACACACACACACACACACACACACACACACACACACACACACACACACACACACACACACACCTTGAACTGGTGGGCTATACCTCATGAAATACGATCAAAAGTGAAGCAGTTGCACTAGGTCTCTTTAAGGAGATATATTTTGAAAGAAGTACAGAAGGTGTATATAGCTAGGCATTTTATGGTCCTCATCATCTCCTGCCTAGCATTGTTCCTATGTTCCTAAATCTATGTTTGTAGAGTTTAGAACTGCCTCTCACAGCTGGGGGCCTAAATTCTTCCATGACGTCTATCCTCATGACATTATAATCCAGTGCTGTGATACAAAATCCACTCAAACTTGTATCATTCATTGGATTACTCTTTGAAACAAATATCTAAATTTAGGAACTGAAATCAAAAAGCCAAACCTCTGCACTTGGTGATCCAAGAAGAATATCAATAATGAAGTGACAAACGTAAGGTAGAACCCATTTGCTGGCAAAAAAGGGACTCACTCCAGTTCACTGCTAACCTCTGACCTCTCAGGAGAAGTCTTTCATATTTTTACATAAACATAGGCTGCTTTTTGCTCTATGTTTACTGTAGCTACTATGCTGTAGTTACTATGCAGATTTTTAGTCAAGCTTGAATTAGTAGCTCAACTAAAAATTGGCATAGTAGGTGAGAGAGACATTAAACACAGTTTGTATTCCAAACAACAGAGCTATACTGCCAAAACCGGTAGATGTGAGAGATAAGCAGGGTATACAATACAGTAAAGTGGATTTTCAAAGGGGGGATGTGTGCCCCTGTGCCAAGGCCTAAATTCGCCACTGCCTATGCAGTCTGTATTTCAAAAAGGTTTACAGCCTTTCCTGTTCTCACATTGCATACCTTCCCATTTGACAAAGATGCAGATAAGCCAATATGTGCAACAAATACTTCTGCTAGACAATGTAATCCATATTTGCAGTTAGCAAGGTCTTCTAAATGTTGCTTTGCACAGGGCTCTACAGTTTCAGTATTGAAATTCATATCTGTCAACTGCCCAGATTTTCGTAAAATGTCTGGATTTTTGCCTCATATTTTTGGCCTGTTCCTCATGAAATTTGTTGTTTTCTGGCAATAAAGTAAGGATTGAATTCATTAAATACTGGCAGACATTTGAGTTCTAGACTTCATATCCTTCAGAAAGTGTACAGTAATAGAAAACCTTTTATCTTAGCAACTTTCCAAGTTTATAAGAACAATATGTATAATTTATCCCTATTTTTGGGCCTTTGTCCTCACATTATTTTTGGCTTTGGCCAGATTTTTCATGCTAACAGGTTGAGAGGTATGGGTTTAATATTAGTGATTGTTTGTGTAATTTTGTAACTCTAGAGATAAATAACTCTTGCTGTTGAGAATATAGCTGTGCTTCCACATATATGTGCTTTCTAAATTATGAACATAGTCATTACTGAAAAATGGATAAGAACTTTTTCACAGGTTTTCTACTCTGTTTTCATTCTAAAGTAATTGTTCACTCCATGGGTCTGAGTAAATGGCTACATAAAATAAGCCGGATATATTGTTTAAAGAAAGGGCCATAAACCTGACTAAAAGTGAAAACCTCAGGAAGGGACAATTGTTTTAATAATAACAAATTAACATAAGAAACCTGGTGGTAGCTACAAATATTAACAGGTTCAGACAATACACTTGGAAAAAAAAGACTTCAAGTATATATTTTTTTTCTTTTTACAAATGTGTCACTGTTTGTCAGCATAACTCAGTAGGTTAACTCATGTTAGTTGTAACCAAGCTGTAGCCTGTTGTTTTGGTCTGAGTTTGATTTCCATTTCTCTGCCTGGATGTTGTATGACTGATCAAATCATTCAACACAGGTCAATATTTCCTGGGTTGACCCTGAAAAGAAGTACTTGGGCAAAATGGAGCTTACCTTGTCAACAACAAAATAAAAATGAAAAACGCCACTGATTTTAAGACTGTATTTTCAAGTTTACCTTGTTATTACAACAGTACTGCAATCAGAACTTTACTGAATTGAAGGATTACATTGATTAGCCCAGTCAGCTCATGTATATGTGCTTCCTCATAATGCAAACAGTTTGGGAGATAAATGGGGTGACATTACTGTCATAAGGATGAGATTAGAATACAGCTTCATACTCATTCTTTAAGAGATTTGTGTACAAAACGTCACCTGTACAGTTCTCCTGAAGCTGTAGCCAGTAGTGCTGCCTAGATAAATTGTTTCTGTGCACAGAGATCAGCGTTGCATCAGTCAATTATTGTTGTATTTACATAGTGCACAACAGACTCAGACAACTAAATTGTAAGCAAAACAAATGGTAGAAAACAGACAGCCAGTTATAATAAAATAAGACATTCCGTTTCAATAAAACAGTTAAAATGACACTGAATGTAATTAACTTTTATGAGCTTGATTAAAATGTGTTTCTTGAAGATGTTAGTGGTAGAGTTTTCTTATATATATATATATATATATATATATATATATATATATATATATATAAAAATATATATATATATATATATATATTTATTTATTTATTTACTTGTTGACATTTGATTATCAGGGAAGTCCGACTGGGTAGAAACCCATTTTCAGCAGAGGCCCGGGGAAAGAAGCTACAAATTATAAAAATTTTAAGGGCAATAATTTTACAATCTTCAAAAATAAAACAATCAGTTTAATCAGTAGGTCAGAGGATTCCAAAGGATAGCAGCTGCAGTGGGAAAAATAAGTCTCATTATCATACACATGTTATTCTCATTTTTTGACTCTACAGCAGCCCAGCAGCAGTCCATAGTAACATGACAGACCCTAAATGCATATTTTAGGTAATCAGGTCTCTACCTATGTAGGTCATAGCAGATGAATACCATAACATAATGTTTTATCTGATAGTTATGTGGAAGAAAATATAGAGATTTCAGGGCAGGAGTTATAGCAGGGAAGAGTTGTATGATTGACACGTGGCGTCTAGTTATAATTAATGCCATTGTCTTCTGTAAGTAAGTAAGCAAGCAAGCCACTGACATTGAATGGGACTTCAGCGAGCTTAAACTGCACAAGACTTGAACTCACCAGTTTAAATCCCCTGACATTCTACTTCACAGTCATTATATCACTTAGGGGATCATTGCCACTGCAGCTCTCTGTGTAACAGCAGTGATTCAATGTATGTAGTATTTTCTTTTTTCGCCACTGTGTGCAAATGTGGAGGTAATATATTCAAGTAAGGAGATATGATGGGTAAAGTCTTCAAGATGGGCTGCATAGAGAGTTTGCTACAGAAAACACATTTTTACAGGTTTCAGTGAGATGGAATTTCAGTGAATTTGTTTAGTTTTCTTAACCTTTAGCCAGCTGACAGATTCAGCAAACGAGTTAAAGCCGTGAATTACCTTAGACCCTAGATACAGTTTCAGTAGTCAAATCTTGATAAAGTATGTATATGTACTATAGTCATGAGGTCAAAACTATCAAATATTGTATCCTGGTAATGCACCTGAGGTCATAAAGCAGCAATTTGAACACAACACCTGGTCTTTTAGGATAATATAATTTAACATCACTATGAGATAATATGTCATTGACATCAGGTATAATTCTTCATTAATGAGTCTAATTTTAGGACAGACGTGGAAAATGACACAATTTCAAGTGGTTGTCTGCATCACATACATACATACATACGTACGTACATACATACATCATTACACTTCTTTGCTTAGTTCGCTTAATAAAAGTTTAGTTAAAAATGTTTAAAAGACATGCTTCACCAGCTGGTACATTAGCTGTAGTGAAATGAGAAGTCATAGTTACATATGTTAAACCTGCATTATTTCTTTTGGGACTATTACCACAGTTTCTCTTCAGTGATAGACTTTTATTGTAGAGTGTTTTCCACTTACCACCTATCAGTTTTGCAACAGTGTTTTGCTTTCTGGCAATAGCTGTTTCCTTCTTTGGCTGCAGTTTAGATAGCAACCAGTCTGCATGTGACTCAATATACTTGCAGTTTGTACAGCACAGATGAAAATAAGTTCTGTCAAAGATGATAAAATGTGGTTATAATTTGGTCTTTGCTAAATGAGCTGGAAAAATTAAAGCCCGCCCTTGCAGTTGCACTGCCACTTAATAGGAGAACTTGGGACACATAAATGGCAATTTCAGCAGAGGATTTGAAGTTAGATGAAGGTGTGTTCACTTTGATAACTAGACGATGCAAAATCTTGGATATATCAGATGCACTTTAATTTTGAGCAAATTATTAGGGTCAAAGTGTATATGTCAGATTACATAATTGATTGCCAGATGCATACATTTAATATGATGCTCTTAGATAAAGTGATTGCTTTTAAGCTGCTATATACCCAAAGCTTAAATGTAAAAGACAGAAGGTAGCATTAACATCACGTGGAGAACTTAATTTTGCCTCAATGAAGTCAGCTCTAAAGTGCAGTTTCAGAGAAAAGGAATAAGACACTGCAATAGGCATATTTCTCCCTGCATATTTTGCAGTGCAATGCAGAAATGAAGTAGCAGTTTGGGCAGACACAACTCAATCAGACTGCCATTATTAGGTGTTAATCTTCTAGGTACTGTAAGTATGACACGAAATCCAAAAGTACTATGTCAAGAGTTCCTACCACTGAAACAGAGACTGTTCGAAAAGAGATGAACAAGTTAAAAAAAATGGAAGAAAATAAAACATCTGAATATATAGAAGAATGCGGTGGTGCAGCGGTAGCGTTGTTGCCTCACAGCAAAATGTTCTCCCGTTGGATTCTCGGCTGGAGAGCGGGGAGTGCCTTCTGTGTGGAGTCTGCATGTCCTCCCCACGGTTGGGTGGGCATTCGAAAGACATGCATAATTGGGCATGCCTTCGTTGAAGGTTGAACGTCGATCTGGCACCTCGGCATTCGTGAAAATCTATTGCCAATCATTAGCGGACTGGAGTTCTGCTGTGGCGACCCCTAACCAGGAAAAGCCGAAAGACAACAACTACATATAGAAGAATGTAACATAACTTTATTTGCCAAACAGCCTGCTTCAGATGTAGAGGTATTGGTAGTAGAATCTTTTAGGTCAGCTGTGGCTGATGCTGTACACGTGTATGCAGTGTTTTTGGAGAAAAACAATTGGACAGCTGTATCAGTAAACTAAATCAGAGTGAGATGTAAGATTCTAAAAACTGAGACATATTGTAGTAAGATTTTCAAATGTGGAAATGTAAAAGTAATCTATTTACCAACAGACTGCAAATACCAGCAAAAATATGGCAAACTGTGTAAAATTGAAAATGAAGTAGTTCTAGTTGAGAGATCTTTCTTGCTGAATAAGGACATTCTTAAAAAGGACAAGAACAATCCTAAACAAGATAAATGACAAATCAGACTTCAAAGTTGGCTTCATACTGATCAACAGCTTAATTTCAGTTCTCCCAGTGTGAAAACAGAAACTGAGAAAAGGGAGCCAGAGAATCTGTCAGTTTGGGTAAAATTCAGTTACTGGCTAGTATATGCAATGCCTGGATGCCAGCAAAGAAGAAATTTAGAGAACCTGAAAGAAAATCAACCAGAAAGGGTGACGAGAAAATACTGGCTGTGAAGAATCCTATAGCTGTTCAGAAAAAAGCAGTACACATTAGTTAAAGATATGACTTTCTGTAATTTACTGGAAAAAATAAATCAAATGCATTCAGACTTGATTAAAATAAATGATACATCGAAGGGCTATATCAACTCAAATAACAAAAGTCCGGAATAAATACATGCTCAGAAAGACCCCAGGTATGGACACTCCTATGGGAAGGGAATGATAAACTTCTGGGTACAGTTAAGGAAATTATGGAATGGGTAGAGCTCAAGCAATTGTATCAAATAAAAGAAATGGAATGGTTATACTCTTGTGTTGTTGTGTCTTTTGGCTTTTCCCGGTTAGGGGTCGCCACAGCGGATCTCCGGTCCGCTAATGATTGGCAGTAGGTTTTTACGTGCCAAGTTTCCTGCCCTGATGCACAACCTTCAACGAAGGTACATCCATTCATGCATGTCTCCACACAGAAGATGCTCTAGCTGAGAATTGAACAGGACAATGTCTTACTGTGAGGCGACAACGCTACCGCAGCGCCACCACTGCAGTAAAAATGGAATGGTTATACTACAAGATGTTAATTCAAACTTTAAAAGATTTGATAAAAAACACAGAAGGAACACAAAGAAAGACCAGGATTAATAAGACTGCTGGTTGAGGCGAGAATGATAAATGCAATTCAAAAAAAAAAAATAGTGAGTAGTAAGTGCAACATTAATAGAAGGTAGATCAGGAAAAATGCAGAAAGAAAGGAATCTGATGTCGTAAATTTTTATTCCGTCCTCGATTTACGGGTTCAGATCCGAGGTGTCGGATCCGATTCGGCCACTTGAAAAGCTTGTGGCAATCCAAACTTTCGAGCTTCTCCCCTACCCATAATGCATCCTCCCCATTACCCCAGATCTTGTTTGCCGCCTTTAGGTGAATGATGTGGTTATTTCACTCTCGAGCTTGCTAACATAGATAAGTATGATTTTTGTGTTTTTTCCATTTTAAATTTATTCAGCTATATTAAATTTCCTATCCTTGTACTAGCGTACTTTAGATACTATCGATAGTATCTCCTCTCTCCACTTTTCTTTCTCCCTTACTTCTACATATTATGTAGCCTTACTACCTTTGTAGGTAGTCCCTTTTCCCCCTTTTTCTTCCTTTACTAGTTTTTAAAAAAATCTTTTATATATATATATATATATATATATATATATATATATATTTATACATACATAATATTAAGGTTTTCTACAGTTCATTTTCTTGTTGTTGTGGTTAAGCCTTTCTGTAGAGTTATTTACAGTCCTTCCTGTATGGTTGCTGTTGTTGTGTATCATGGCTGAGAAAGAGAAAACACCAGCAGGGTTTAAGAAGTGTGGGAAATGCAGCCAAAAGATTAATTTTTCTGAAGCACACACTCTTTGTGTCTATTGTCTTGGCCCCCTTCACCTGCAAGAGAGTTGTGCGATATGCCATGCCTTTAATCCTTGTGCGTTGGTAGAGCACAAAAGTAAATTAATCTTGAAGGGACTTTTACCATCCTCCTTCGGTAAAGCTATTTCTGGAGAAACTTCCAAAAAGTTGCCTAAATCATCTCCAAGCTCTTCATCAGTTTCATTGAAGAGCTTGAAGAAAGTTTAAAAAAAAGCCTTCTTTGGATTTGACAGTTTCTTCAGATCCATCCAATCAGAAGAAAATTAAGTTGTCGGATCTGACCCCCTCAGATCAGACAAAAGTAAAAAGCACCTCTTTAGATCGGATGGCTTCTTCGGATTTGAGGTCTCCGAAAACACAGGATTCATCAGCTCCAAGGACCTCTGATCCTTCTCCTTTTTTGGACACTCTACCTAGGACAAGGTACTTCCATTTGTGGATCCTGTCCCATCAAGGGTACCTTCTCCTTTTCTTTACAGACTGGACTGTCCCTCCAGTCAGTCTTCTCACTCTTTAGGACCCTCACGGTAGAAGACGTGGAGAGGGTAATGAGACAGATGCTTTTCCTCACAGTAGAAGAAGTGGAGAGGGTAGTGAGACAGATGCTTTTCCTCACAGTAGAAGATGTGGAGAGGGTAGTGAGACAGATGCTTTTGACACAGAGCCTCACAGTTGTTGGTTTGGCTCCTACTCCTTCTTGTATGTAAGACTCCATCTTTGATTCTTCCTCCTCTGACTTCCTCTGTGGGCTTGGAGCCCTTGGATCTGATTCTTCCAGGCCCATCAATTTTGGGTGTGAAGACCTCCATATCCTTGGATCAGAAGTTTGCTCTGAGCTCCTCCTCGCTATTGGATTTGGACAGCTCTCAGACCCATTTCTACCCTGTTGGATCTGAGGTGTTTCTGATTACTCCGAAGACATCCGAGTCATTTCTGCATTGCGGAGCTTTGGCAAAGATTAGTTTGGCTTCACCTTCTGCCTTTTCTTGGAGCAGGGTGGGGCCAGGGATCACAAAGCCCTCATTTCAGAACCAGGATCCTATTCCTGTCTTAGGAAGATCAGCCTTTAGGACCTTGGAGATAGCTCTGTCAGCTTCCATGTCACAGATAGGTCCTATTCCCTTGGGTTCCATATCCCCTGCTTTGCATCAGGAGTCTTGACTATGTCAAGAAGCCCTAAGGGTGTGACAATGGGCAATATCTTCCAACCACTTTCTCTTAGCAAAGCATATCTCAGGGAAGTCCAATGTACTAGCAGACAAGCTGAGCAGATGCATAGTATTACCTCATGAATAGTCCCTCAGTCAGAAAGTGGTGAAACAAATTTTCCACATATGGAGCTAGCCATGCTGCGACCTTTTTGCATCCCCATAAACAACAAGTGCAGTAGCTAGTTTGCCCTGATCCCCCCCCACAGGAGGAGTCATTGAGGGATGCTCTACTCCATGATTGGCCCCCATATTACTTTATACATATCCCCAAATTCCTCTAATCCCAAAATTCCTTCAGAGAGCTGCTGGGTTGAAGACCAAAGTTATCCTCATTGCCCCTTTTGGCCTCAACATATTTGGTTTCCCTTCCTGTGACCTTACTTAGTTCACCAACCTTGGATTCTGGACCCAGTTCCAGACCTCCTGTCTCTTCCATTGGGCATGACACATCCAGACCTTCCGAGCCTCAAGCTGAAAGCTTGGTTTCCCCAATTCCAATAATAGCCAGATAATCATTGCTCTCTTCCCCTGTGCGTCACATCTTGCTATCTTCCCTCAAGCTGTCCAATCGGAAACTTTATGCTGGTAAGTGGAAAAGATTTGTACATTGGACTATTCAAAAGCATATAGATCCCTTCTAAGCACCAGTTAATCATGTGCTATAGTTCTTGACACAGCTTTTCAACCAGGGGGCAAGTTCTTCAACAGTAAGAGTCCAATTACCAACAATTTCTAATTTCCACACTGGATTTGATGGATTCTCACTAGCCTCTCATAAACTATGTAAAGCCTTTTTGCATGGCACATTTCTTCTTAAACCTCCCTTTAAAGATACTGCTGTCCTTGATTCTACCACCCTTTAAATCTACCCATGATTGTGACCTAAAATGTTTGTCTTGGAAGAACTTATTGTTAGTTGCCATCACCTCCACCAGACGTATTCTGGAAATTCAGGCATTGTCAGCAAAATCTCCATATCTCATTTTCCATAAGGATAGAGTATCCTTATAAACTAATGCATCCTTTTTGCCCAAGGAGGTATCACAAATCAACATCAATCAATGTATTAATCTTCCATTATTTTTTCCAAACTATTCCAACAAAGGGGAATATTTGCTGCACCTGCTAGATGCACATAGACAATTATGTTTCTATCTTCATAGGACAAAAGATATCAGAAAAACTGATCAGTTGTTTGTATCATTTGCTGGATTGATGTTGGGCACACCTGTATCTAAAGTTGCCTTAGCCAAATGGCTTACTAACTGTATCTCCTTTAGGGACTATATCAAAATTCCGAATAGGTACAATGCCGAATGTAAAAACATCAAACCCAAAATATCGAATGGTGAAAATAACAATGCCCCAGAACATCGAAATCTTACCTAGGGAAAGATTTCTGTGGGCCATTCTGTGGCTTTGCTATTTCCTCCACTGTGGTGTGAGAGTTACAGACCTTAGGGTTAGGGTGTGGGTTTACGTAAGTGGATAGTTAATAATGTATGTATGGTGTAGTGTAGGGTTGTGTTTTGTTAACTGTATGTGTGTGTATTAATTTGTTTGTGTATAGATTTGTAGGGTATGTGTGCGATAGTTATGGACCTTAGTGTTAGGGTACGGGTTAAGGTAAGTGGATAGTTAGTAATGTATGTGTGGTTTAGTGTGGGGTTGGGTTTTGTTAAATGTATGTGTGTGGTTTATTTATTTTGGTGTGCTTGGTTGGGTGTATGTTTCTCGGAACAGCAAATTTTTTCCCTGGGAAAAAATTTGCTATTCTGAGCATTCGATGTTTTCAATATTTGAAATTCCAAGTTCGAACATATGGTGTTTGACATTTTGGAATTTCGAATATATGATATAGACCCCTCCTTTATTTATAACAAGATAGGAATGGCCTTACTTTACAAAGTACGGGCTCATTCTACAAGAGCTGTAGCTACTTCTTCAGTTTTCCACTCAAGGACTTCCATGGATGATATTTGTTCAGCAGCAATGTGGACTTCCCCTCACACCTTTATCTCTCATTATAAGCTGGATCTGGTTTCCAGAGGTAGAGCATCTTTTTGCTCAATGGTGCTCAGAAATATCCTTCCGTGAACCAACCCAGGGTTCTAAGTAGCTGGGGACTCTGTCCCATCAGTCAAGGATGGAATTAAAATTGACAACATCAGGTAAAAAAGTTATGTACTTACCATAAGGTTCCATCTGTGTTGTTGATTTTATTCCTCCTCGACTCCCCATCCCACCAACCTTTTTAAGTTTCTTCTAGAACAACGAGATGATTTAGCAACATGGTTGCATCCTTATGCCTTTACCAGCTCCAGAAGTGGCATTGCCCCTTCCTCTCTGAGACTTTCTCTTTTTCTCTTCAGTCAAATTGTACACATATGTCTCTAAATTGTAAGAGTATGCCTTTCTTTAGTGCTTGCAAACAAGATCCGAGATAATAGGAGGATGCATTATGGGTAAGGGAGAAGTTCAAGAGTTTGGATTACCATGAGCTTTTACAAGCGGCAGAGTCAGATCTGACTCCTCAGATTCGAACCCATCAGTTGAGAAGGAATGAAAATTGACAACACAGATGGAATGTTATGGAAAGTACATAACTTTTTTTTAAAGACTTAGAAAAGAATCTTGAAGTAAGTAAATTAAGAGATCATTGGGATGAGATATACAGAACAAAAAATAAATGAATGCGAGACAGGAGGTTTTAGATTTTTGGTTGGCAATGCCTGCACAAATATTTTTACACACCAGCAAGTCTATGAAAAATGTTTCCAGGGGGTCAGGGAAACATGCTGGAGATGTGAACAACAAGAGCTGGGTACATGGAAACATATTTTTTGTAGGTGCACATGCTTACAAAGGTTTCACACTAACCTCAGGGAATTAGTGGGAGGCAATTTTTAAAGAAAATTGGACACAAAATCAAGCTGATTTCATACTAAGCTCTTTAAGAACCTCTAACAGTAGCAAGATAAAGACATGGTGTAGTAACGATAGTGTGGTTGGTAACAAAAAAAGCAATCATGAGGAGATGGAAATCGTCCCTACCCCCAACAATAGAACAAGTAAACGAACTGATAATAGAAATAGGTAAGCAGGAGTTAAAATCATTTGAATAAAAGAGGAGTAAATATCATAAAAAGAAATGGATTATTTGGCAGAAAACAATGGCAAAATTAGAACAGAGAGTAAATGAGGAAGAAAATGTATAATGAAGGCCAGTGGACAAAGGAGGGCAATGAAGAAGCAATAAACTAGACATCTACAGATTAAAACAAATCAAGCAAGGGGGCACACTACAGGTAAAAGGTGACTGTCTTATTATAAGAGGAATGATCTGGTCCTGGACTGTACCCTTTGTATAATGAGTTTGACAACAATAAAGATAATAACAAACCAGGGTCACTCACTTGTGATGGATCCACACAGTCTACCTAGCTTTGGTTATATGCCTCAAGCTTCATACTGCTGTGTATGTTTGATTATATATTGATTTGATATGCTGCTAAATATCACATGCTGCTAAATTAAATAAATGCTGCCAAATTATCTGAAAGAAATATGCTTAAAGGCAGGCCTTGTACACTGATTACTGGTATAACTGAACTTTAGTTAACCTGTGAAGTTGTTTTCAGCTTAAAAGATGTTTACCAGAATATGGGGGATTTCAATGAGGAACTATATCACAAGTTTGTGGGCCAATTGCCTCTTGAAAAGGGGAAGTAATGTATAAAACCAGACAATGCAGGAACTTAGGAAATGATTTGTAATTTTCTAAAATATTCCATCAGTTTATGATTAAACTTATGTTCTGGATGTCATCATCCAACAGTTCAACTTTTGTCCTGGATGTCATCAGCCAAACCTGTTGACCCTATGGCCTATTCAAACCTATAAAAAGCTCAAAGGCTGGTAATAGGATGAAACTCATCATCTGGATTTGATTGAAGCAACAGCCTGAACTGAGCATACAGCCATTTTGCCAGTGCCAGCCCTGTCTTGACTGAACAGATAGCTGCACTGAATAGGAATGGAGTCCCCCTATCAGTGGCAAAGATGATTTTGTTTTTGCATATGCTTGTAAGTACATGATTTAATAGTTTTATCAGTTGATTGATAGATTTTCCTAGGTAAATTGTTTATAATAGCTTAGTTTAATGTTTTTATTAGTTGATTGATAGATTTTCCTAGAATAAATTGTTAGTAATAGCTTAAATAGTTAAGTTTGAGCCTTGGTGTCTTGTGTCATTTCTAATCCTGCATTAACCTCATAATTTAAAGTAACAAACTAAAACACTCACTAGAAATATATAACTAAAGTAACATCATGATTAAGACTTGATGCATTGACTTTTCTCCTTAAAAGTCAGGCATGGATGTGATTACATTGTAAGTATTTGAAAAATATAAAAAGAAATGTAACAATGATCTGGTAGTAGAGTGACCCTGATTTATAAAACTTAAAGTGGACAGTTAAGAGAGGAAAGATGGTCACCCACCAGAAGACAATGTACTGAAACAAGTGTCAAGTATTTTTAACAAAGGTAACATGAATAAAGTTGCTTTGAAACTAAAAGACTGGAAACAATATAAGAAGTTTTAACAAGCTATTCAGATGAACTGATAAAAATCAGAAGTTAAAATTCAGAAAACGCTGGCTGAGTATCAAGCTTTTCAAGAAGAATGTTTTCAAAAAAAAGTAGCTGTAGAAGACAGAGAGGACAGAAATAAACTGAGATTTTGTGCTTTACCAGAGAAACTGGAAGAAACAGACTATATTAATTTTATGAAAACACAAATAAACAATTGGATTGGTGTTCCACAGCAGGATTTGTTAAATGAAAGGGTACATTGAGTATATGACCATAAGAAAGCAGACAACACATATATTAGTAAAAATACAATCATATCAACAGAAAGAGATGATCCTGAGAAAACTGTGGCAGAAGGGAAATTATTAAAAACATGAGACAGTAGAGTGTTTGTAGGAAATGATTATTCATTGTACATCAGGCAGAAGAGAAGCAAATGTATCCCAGTAATCAGGGAATAACAAGAGGTAGCTGTGAATTTCAAGCTGCTTATCCAACTTTCTTCAGGGTATTTTTTCCTGAAGGATGAAAGACCATTTTGATGCAGTACAGGCTAAGGAGGAAATAAAGTTTATCCATCAAAAAGTGAGCCAGCAAGCAGATGAAGACTCTACTTCTCATTCTAATGGCAATAAAGCTGATAGAGACACTTTGCCAGTAAAACATTTTCCAATGTTCCAAAGGACTATGCTTGAGAGACAGAAAAGTGCACACTAATTGACTAGAATAATCAGATTTGAACTAGAATCAGATGTTGGGAGATTGAGATGATCAAGATGAAGACAAGCAACACTGAAATTACTGAGTAAATGGGAGACTATAAAGCATCAATCACATTTGTGAATTGTGGTTTTGAGAGGAAAAGTGGCTGAGAAAAGTCTGAACTTTTGTTGACGTTTGTAATCTTGTTGGCAGACTGTAATGCATGTCATTAATGTTTAGAATGACACTGACGGAGGAAAAGGGAAGTAATTGTAAGTAAAACAACTTCTGTTCTCAATAGTATTTCTATAAAACATTTTAAGATATAAACTGCATGTTATATTGTAAAGCAATTGTGATAGTGTACAGTCAATTGTATTTTAAATGAATGGGAGTATTTCAGTGACTGCTGTATGTTGTAAAGATATGAACAAGTGTGTTTTAGTTGTAATAAATTTAAGGTTTACAGTATAACAAGAGAAGAAAGGCTCAATAGAAACCAATTTAAGTTAATATAATGCTGTGATTTTTCCTTTGTTTTTATAGTACTGTATGTCTAGCTTAATGTTCTTAGCTTAAGCTATAAACAAGCTTTTTTGTAAAAAAAAAATGGACTTGAAAAAATAAGACAAAATGATGAAAGACATGAACAATGCTAGGTTTATTGCATCTGCAAAGATAGTAGTTTGTTTTTATTTCCAGTAGCAAATGCTCTCAGTGAGAGACAACAAGTCTGAATCTGAAGGCAGTTGGCCAGGGGAATTCTGAGCATTCTGTTCTGAGTGAAATTTAAAAAGATTCCTTCATGCATCTGCAAAGTTGCTAGCTGTTTTTTTTTTTACATGGAGACATACTCTCTATAGGTGCAAGCAATTAATCTTGAGAATTGTGATCATTTTTCCCCGAGAGAAATCAAAATGTAAAGGTACAATGAAAAGCAGATCACTGAAAAATAAAGTTTAAAATTATGAGAAGTGAATAAAATATAGAGGCTCCCTAGCAGCCTTAATACTTTATTTCATTCAATAGAACAGTGCACAATTTAGTTTTACTTAAAGATACCCAGTGTATTTTTTTCTTAGGGCCAAAAGTTAGTGTTTTCTGAAATCATATAAGCTGTTTTTCACATCTGGGAGGGAAATAGAAATAAGAAAAAAAAAAAACAGACAGCAATTGGTGTAAGTGAGAACACAAACTGTAACATGTACTTTTGGCATGGATAACCTTAGTTTTAGATTAGGTTATGACTGTGGGTGCAGCTGCTAATTTGGGACAATTGTTCCTACCTAGAGGGTTAAACTTAATTTTTTTTGAAAACGTACATAGTGTTCTGAAAATGTAGTTAGTTTTTGTTTGAGGGTTTTCATTAAAGTAAAAAGTCATGAAAACATGACATAGGTTCAAGTGAGAAGAAACAACTGTATAAAACATCAGCTTGCTAAACATTAGTGTGTGTATGACAGACAAAAGTTAGAAATACACATTCAAAAATGGTCACAAATAATAGATGAGAACAATAGCTTTTTATCATAATGGCTACTCTATCCATATTATCCTGGGATGTAAATGGCCTTGCAGATATAGACAACAAGGAAAGAGTGTTGAATTATATTAAGAAATGTGGATGCAAATAGCAAAGCTGCAGGAGATACATTTGGAAATAATGTGAATATGAAAGTGACAAAAAATGTCAGTATAGATATTCAGCAGAATATCAGGGATAAAGGAAAAGGGGGTGATAATACTGTTTGCTAAAGGGCATCATATAGTTAAATGGCAGAAAAAAGACAAGAATATTAGAGTTTTGGAAGTAAGGGGTTATTGCCAAGGGAGGAGGATTATGCTGGTATGTATTCATGTATTTATATTCCAGCTAAAACTATTATTATGGAGCTTAAGAAAATATTGTGAGAAATAATCAGCTTTCAGCAGGAAATATTATTTGGTGGAGACTGGAACTTATTTTGCAATCGTGAAGATGTATCAGGGGGACCTGGAAGTTAAAATATAACAAAAGAGGGTAGGTTTCTGAAGAAAAGTATAAAAATATTTGGTATAGAAGATTTAATTTCAGTAGTAGGAACTCTGGCAAAATGTACATATTATTCCCCAAGCTACAATAACTGGGCTAGACTGAAAAGAAATTATATTTCGCAGGAACATGTGCGTTTAGTTGAATGTTTTGACACACATCTAATAACGATTTCAGATCATGCACCAATAAAAACTAAGATAAAAATGTAGTGTAATGAAGAAAAAAAATGAGACACTGTCTCTTTCCCACTTAACTGTTAAAAAATAAGGAATTTAAAGGAATGTGTAGTGGAAATTGTGAGTTATTAGGGAAGATAGAAATGTCTTCAGACGTGATAGCTAGTAAGTGGGATAAAAAAGAAATGGAGTTTAAAAATATGGTAAAAATAAAAGAGAAAGAAGTGATAAGAATTTAGAGGGCTGACAAAAGTTAAAGTATTACAGAATAAGGAGAATCTCACAGAACAAGAAGAAGAACAGCTGCAAAGTACTAAAGAGAAAATAAAGGAGTATTTGAATAATATGCATGAGTTTAGAAATATTGCTGTTAATCAACTTTGTTTTGATAACAGCTCCAGAGCACAAAAATTTTAGTACAACATCTTAGGCAACAGAAAGTAGAAATGGTTATTGCCAAACCTAGGGAACCTAAACAAGAAAAATAGCTACAGATCCTATAGAGGTATTAGAGATATTTCAGAAATTTTATGAAAATGTGTATAAAACATAGGAACGTGTAAACCAAAAGAGATCATAAATGGAAATATTTATGGAAGACTTAATTATGCCAAGATTAGAGGAAGATGAGGCTCAACAGGTAATAGCTAAGATATGAGTTGATGAGGTAAAACTGATAATGTATAATCAATCTACATGAAAGTCTCCAGGAACAAATGGCATTCCTGGGCAAGTTAGGAAGTTAGTAAGGAAGAAAGTGATAAAGATCTTCTAATTCTTTTTTAATAGCATTTTAAAAGAAGAGAATGCACCTGTATCTTGGATGAAAGCTGTGGTGGCTGTACTACCCAAAGAAGGTAAAGACCTGTCAGACCCAGAATTATATAGAGCCATTTCAATTTTAAACTATGATTATAAACTGTTTATGTTTATACTAGGTAAAAGAATGAAGTAGATGTTACGAAAATTGATAGATATGGATAAATGTGGTTTTATGGGGGGGGGGACATCTGACAACATTAATAGAATAACGATTATCTAGAAGAAGGCAGGGTGTAAGAAAATACAACTTTTGTTGGTGGGTCTTGATACAGAAAAAAGCATTCATCAGAGTAAGCTGGGATTTTATGAGTATGGCAATTGAAGTATTTGCATTCTGTGATACAATGATGAGGTTAATTAGTAAGCTATATGAAGGTCTGGAGGCAAGAAGTAAGGTGACCAGGTTCTCTCTGATATGCTGTTTGAACAGAGTAACCATGCATGGGTGTTTTCTCTTTTCTTTGTTATTTTCTTTATATTTAGAGCCCCTGAGAAAAAATAAAAAACTCAGAAATTCAACAATATAGTTGGTATGGAAATTAAGAAAAGTTGGCTTTGTTTGCAGATGCTATTATTTTGCACTTGATAACTCTAGAAAAGAACATCTCAGTGTTGCGGAGCACTTTGAGATAGCTTCATGCCTTTTTGAGATATAATGTATGGAGGCTTCTGTTATGGCAGCTAATATATGTGGGAAGAGACTAAACAAAAGATAATACAAAACTGAGATCTTGTTTATGGATATATATATATAGTAAAATATAAGCAGTGGAAATGTTTTATTCATTGTAGTTTAATATACAGGTCAGGCGTATTTTCATCAACCAGTGGAGATGTTTTGGACAGTGATTCAAAAAGAGTTGAAGGATTTTATCTAGGAGGGAAAGAGGGCAAGAGATAAGTGGGATAAGTTGATTTTCCCAATAGAACAAGGCAGTTTATGATTACCTGATAGAGATACACAGTTAAGGCTCATGTACATAACATAAGCAGAAGGTTATAATTCAAAGTGGATAGGGATAATGATGAAGTGGTGGTGACAGTGGCAGGGCGGTAGGAGTTCAAGAAAAGAGGAGGAAGTAGAATTTTGGATGCAGATTTCTAAGGAGAATAATAACAATACAGAATATTATATCTGTAAAGTTCCAGAAAGTATTCCCTAAGAACTAAGCCAACACTGGAATGGAGAAAGGGAATTTTGCCAACAGGGATGACTGTAAGTTTGGGTACAGAAAATAGGTAAAAGGAGGATGGAATTTATTAGAGAAGGTGGCAGAAGAACCAAGGTAGTTGGAGCAAATAATCAGACAGGGAAAAGTAATAGAGTAGGATGATGTCAAGAAGTTTGGATTGCAGGTTAGAGACTGCCTTCCCTACCAGGAATTGATATCAGAGTATAAGCAAACAGAAATGAATAGGGGAGTCCTAAGTGAAAGACCTGCCTGTTGGCTGCAGTTGAAAAGTGATTTAAGAGGACCAAAGAGGTCAAGTTTCATGATATTTATTAAGCATCCCGGGATGTTATTGGGGCCCATCAATACACTGTTTTTGGCCTTAGAAAGTGGATTGATGACCTATTCCCTAGGAAAGATTGGGGGATTGTGGTATGCAGTATTTCCTTTGGATTATTGGGGTAGTGTGGAGAGTAATTTGAGCTGAACCTGTCAGCCAAAAGGTTGGCAATGGCCTCCAGTTCATTGTGGGTGAGGCCATTTACAATAAGTTCTGTGCATTGTTGCATATTTCCTCTGAGGTTATGGACATAACTTTAGAAAGCTTTGTCGTTGTCCTTTATCTGAGAAGCTATTTTTTTCTTCAAATTTAGCTTTAGAAGTATTAATTAATATTCTTAGCTGCCTGTTTAGATTGGTCAAGAGGCTTTTAGTATATATGGCTTCCTACACTTGCCCCAGATATTTTCTTTCTTTTGTTCTATAACCAGTTGATATTTTGATTCCATCAGGATGACTTATCTTTTGAGTTTGGCTTATTCTTAATACAAGTGGACACAGCTCACTCTATACAGCTATCAATATGGCTGTATGGAGATTTTCTAAACAGCTCAGCATATGCTATAGTGTTTACTGAGTTTGGGGTGGTTTGAATTTAGTCAAGGTGTCAAGTAGTAGAGAAGTGTTATCTTTGGAATAGTTCCTAAAGATTTTTGGTTTCTCTAGATCCCCAGATTTAATTTTTATTTCAAGCAATACTGCGTTATGGTCAGATCTGATGAGCAAAGACATTATATTTGGTGAGGAATATTGGCCCCACATGTTTGTGAGTACAAGGTCAAGAATGTTTGTACCCTTGGTAGAAAAATGGACCAACTGTTCCAGGATATCGGTAATAACTAAGTTTAGGAATTGTTGGGCTTGTACATTAGAAGTGGTGTAGGTTCCCAGTCTATAGAGTTGTAGTTGAGATCCCCACAAATATCATATTGGGTTGAATGGTGAGGGACTCTAGTACATTAAGATAGGCAGTATGGGTTTCCTGGGACAAGGAGAGTGACCTGTAAGTTGCAAGGATATGGTACAAGACCCTGTTTATTGTGAGTTGCACATGTATACGTTCTAGTGGGTCATAAACTTTAACTAGTCTGGATGTGAGGTTGGTTTTAATATAGACTGAGACACCTCCACCTTTAGTTTCCTCCTGTGCTGTAGCTGGTCTAAAGGTGTGAAAGGTGTTATAACCTTCCAATGCTGGGGTACTCTCTGTGACTTTAAACCATGTCTCCGTTACTACACAGATATCTGCACTCTCCAGGTAGAGGAAGGCTTGCAGGGAGTGGAGTTTCTTGTTAAGACTTCAAGCAACTGAGCAGTACCACTTTCAGATGTTCCTTTGTAGGTTCATTTATGTTGGGAGGTTTATCAGTTTGGCATTGCCTAAAAAAGGCACTATGGATGTAGAAAAGGTGTTTGTCAATATCTGAAAATATAGAGGGGATAAATGCAGACCATCCCTGGTAAAGCAGCATGGTCTGTCAACCATGTCTTTCCAGGCCTTCAAATATTGTACCCCGTTGGATTGACACCATAAGCTAAGCCAGTTGTTACATTCAATAATTTTCTGTTGGTAACATGGCATTATCCTTGGAGAAGGTAGTATGTTGTTCAATGCTAGGCTCATACCTGCTTGAGACACATAATGAAGAAGCTTGATCATGTCTTGACTCGTATAGTTAAGGGAGGTACATCTCAGGTCATTAACACGCACATGAACTATGACAGAGTCATATGGTTCAATTACCTGAGTTCCTGTGTGACTTGATGGATCCTAGCCCCAGAAAGGCAGCTAACTGGGATTCTCTCCTTACTAAGTCTGGTGAGGAGGACATCAGTGTGCCTCACTATAGAATCACCAATTCGTAGACAAACAGAATGAGGCTCGCCACAGCACAAAGTAAAATTAGAACACAATTTATTGACTGCAGTAACCAAAGTAAGCGTTTTCACGTTTTACAATGCTTCATCAGACTTTTACAACTGCTAGCAACTCCAACCACACTTAAATAGTAACATAATACACCCTCTATTCAATTAATCAATCAGATCATAAAAGCCATTCACATTCTAAAAGCAACAGGCACACAATCACAACATCAAATACATGCTGTCCTCACATATATTAAAAAACATATTACAAATATACATATGACAGTATAACAAAACATATATGTATATATATATATATATATATATATATATATATATATGCGAAAAAATATATAAAAAGAGAACAGCAGCTCATATGTGTATATAAAATTGCTCACAACTTAATGAGAGTAGGAGCATGCTGCTAAGAATGGTTTTAAGGTTACTTTCTCATTTAATCCATGCCCCCTACAACTTTGTAACCTTATTATCCATCTGTTTTCACGTTCCTCAGTGTAGTTCTTTATATCTCCCAACCTATTTGTTACCCCAATCAATTCTAAAACACTGAACTTAAATGTGTGTGTCATCCCTTTATCAAAAACATGTCAGACTAAGGCATTGTGCTCATCTTCTCTGTTTATTGCATAGATATGCTCTCTAACCCGTTCCCTAAGACTCCTATTCATTTTACCTACATAAAAACATAAACAACTTTGGCAGATGGCTATATATATAAAATTCCTTGATTTACAGTCAGCGTAGAAATTGAAATTATATTTGTAATTCGTATCTGGATGTACAAAATAGTCACTTCCTGACATATACACACAGTGATTACAGCTTCTACAAGGTAGTGTCCCCTGTCTATTTGATTCCACGAGTGTGCTTTTATTGTTGCTATCTTCATAACATAGCAACCTCTTAAGCGACTTCGTATTCTTATATGAGAAACGCAATCTCTGGCCCACTATTTGGATTATCTTCTCATCTGTAGTAAGTATCCCCCAATTCTTTTCTATTATTCCTCTGATTCCTTTATTCATGTTTGTATAGGGAATCACCACTCTATTCTCATTATTTCGTTGATTTCTATTTTTATTAACATTCCCACCATTCCTATATATGGTCTCCCTTTTCCTTTCCTTATTGAATCATTTATTTGATAGACAGATTCAACTTTATATTTATTATAACCTCTTGACATTAAATCATTCACTAACATCTCTTGTTTCTTATTGTAACTATCATCACTTGTAGTAAGGTGTGACATTCTCAAAGCCTGTCCTTTCACTATATTATGATATATATGCTGAGGATGCATACTATTCCTATGTAGCATAATGTTTTTCCAACATGGTTTCCTGTATATCTCAGAATGTATCTCCCCATTTATCTTTAGCACCTTCACATCCAAGAATTCCATCTTCTCATGAGAATATTTCTGTTCAAATCTCAAAAAATTTGTGGTACCATTAATATATTCAATGAAGTCATTCAACTCCATTTCTGTGCCTCTCCGCGTCAAAAACACATTGTCCACAAAACGTTTATAGAATTTTATATGTTTGTTAAATATGACATTTGACAGGACATATGTGCTTTCCCAATGTGCCAACACTAGGTTGGCATAAGAGTTGGCACATGAGATACCCATCGCAACACCTTTTTTCTGTAAATAATAAGTATTCTCATATAGAAACACATTGTTATTTAATACCACGTCAAGTAGAGCTAAAATCTTAATGATGGAGCTAGTGGATATCCCCTTCTCAATTAAAAATAATCTCAGGAACTCCATTCCTGTATTATTTGGAATTGAGGTGAAAAAAGACGCCACATCTAATGTGACCAATAAATCTGCGTATGCCTCCTTATTGTTCAAAATATAGTCTCCATAACTTTCCAAAAAATCTTGTGTATCTCTCAATATGGAAATAGTCTCATTTACTACTGGTCAAAGTTGCTTCTCAATAAATATAGAAGCCGGTTCGGTCAACCAACCACCACCCGAGACTATCGGTCTCATGGGTGGATTATTATAGGTTTTATGCACCTTAGGAAGTCCTCTTATGGTGGGAATTAGGGGATTCTCAACTAATAAATACTTATATAAATCACCATCAATTGTGTGACATAAAAGCATATCGTATAGCTCAGATTGCACATTCTTAATCAATTTATTTAGCATGGCTCCATTCAGTGTTTGATAAGTCCCAAACTCACCCGACATATTTCTCATACTAGTTGCATACATTTCAGTGTCTAACACCACAATAGCACCACCCTTATCAGCCTGCCTGATATCTATCGCTTTATTATCTTGTAGCTTCCTTATTGATTGAAATTCATCATAGGTTAAATTGTAAAATTCAGATTTACTGCTTTTATATAATTCAAACAAATCACGCTCACAGGCTTTTTCGAAGGTCTCTAAAAGAGGATGTCCCTGTGGTGTAAAAACAGAAGATTTAGAAAAAACATTCCTATTGCCTGTACTCATATTACCAAACATTAGATTTAAACTGACTGCTCGAATAAACATTTTCATGTCTAGTATAATGTCAGTAATATCTACTGATTTTGAGGATATAAAAGAAAGGCCATGATTTAATAAAGACCTTTCATTATCAGTCAGGTAATATTGTGATAAATTTATCACTAAGTCTTTGGTATTGGTTTCAGTACCTTTTTCTGAAATTTGTGTCTGTCCTCTGTCATTTTCCTCTTGCCTGCTTGCCCATGCAGCGACCAGCTGGTCTCGGTCATCTGCCGAATGGGTAAAGGAAAAAAAGGAAATGCAGTTTTGCTCGCCGTTATTACATCTAGCGTATCCAATTTATTATTAGAATCACTACCAAAGTTCTTCCTGACTGCACCTGCCATTGAAGAGTACAAAGCTTTCGTAGCCTCACCAGAGGGACCCTCTCCTGTATCCAGGACTTCGTTGTTTACCGGAGTGACAACATCATTTGACGTAGTTTCAATAGGCGGAGAAGTATTCACTGATGTCATTGTTGGGGGCGTGCATGTATTCACGGGATTCAGGCAAACAAAGCCAAAGCTCAAATCCCTTTTACTAACTTTTTGAATGTTACAATTACTCTGCATAGGATTCACATCTTAATTGTTATGTACAGAGTTCATACCATTGTCTCTTGGCCAAGAAAAGACTTGCCCTCTCTGAAAGTCCCGAAGATCTCGTTCTAGTTTCCTTTTCTTGTCTGACAATTGTTTATTATCAAGAGTGGCTATTCGCAACATAGTATCTGTAACAAGAATCACCAATGGCAAGGAAATTTGTCTGTGTTCTGGTTTGCCTTATGGACTTAGCAGTAGAGGCATTGGATACAAGGTTACTATGTGTAGCTGTAGGTGGTATTTTAACAGAGTGTTTACATAATAGCCAAGGACCCTTGTTTTGATTGTGCTGTGCAGGAGGTCTTATTGTTTTAGGAAGGTTACCTGTAAGGACCTCAGCATAAGTAATGTATGTGTAGGGTCATTACCCTGTACAGTAGCCATGGTGCAAGTGTCACTGACAACCTCTATACCATTAGTTTTGGTTGTATGTCAACAGTGCACTCTTTCTAACTGCAGTCTGTTCTGAACGTATAGCTGGTGGCCTGACTTGTTACACTCTTCTTATAATATGTGTCATCAATTAAATTATTTTTGGATAAGGCAACTAAGTGTATAAACTGCCCCAGAAAAATATATTTTCTGGAAATCAGTGGTGTAAAATAACTCTGACAGATTACTTTGCTAAGAAGGAGGACTTCTACTCATAGCATTCTAAAATCACTTGATGAAGAAGTATAGTATATTGAATATTGAATCTCTTTGCAAGATGTTAACCTATGGTTCTTTTTTCCTTTATGGGGGAGGGGGTGATTGTTAAGTCTGCAGTTATTTCCTTTGTTTGGGACTTTCACTACAGTATCTCTTTGGTGCAGCTGTAGCGTTGTCACCTCACAGCAAGAGGTTCTCCCGTTCAATTCTCGGCTGGAGTGCTTTCAGTGTGGAGTCTGCATGTCCTCCCCACAGTCAAGTGGCGTTCGAAAGACATGCGTGAATGGGCATGCCTTCATTGAAGGTTGGGCATCGGGCTGGCACCTCGGCACCATAAAAATCTACTGCCAATCATTAGCATACCGGAGTTCCGCTGTGGCGACCCCTAACTGTGAAAAGCCAAAAGAAGAAGAACAACTGCAGTATCTCTTCCATGGGAGACTTTTTCCAATTACTTTGTGACAATTTTGCAACAGTGTTTTTGGTTTTCTGGCAATGCTTTTGTTTTCTATTAGTGACTATATACTTTTTCCCTGCAGTTTAGACAGTGACTAGTGTGTGTGTGTGTGTGTGTGTGTGTGTGTGTGTGTGTGTGTGTGTGTGTGTGTGTGTGTGTGTGTGTGTGTGTGTGTGTCTTTGAGAATGTTTGCATGTGTATGTGTGTGTCTGTGTGTCTGTGTGTGTATGTGAGTGTGTGTGTGTGTGTGTGTGTGTGTGTGTGCGCGTTTGTGTATATTAGTGGTGTTTGTGTAACTGTGTAACTTGAATGTCCAAAATTATCTCTGAGAACCTTGCAAACTTACCTGGTTTGGTCAATCTTTTCAATCTGCCATCCGCATATACTAAGCTTATTATACCGTACCTTCAAATTACTTATCCCAGAGACACACCTAGCTCTGCTAGCATAGACAGATAAAGCTATGACTACTGCCCAAGAAATCTGACTTAGGTTATCAACTTGGGTATTTGACAGAGCTAGCAGGGAGGATGTAGCAGTTCTTCAGAGGTAGGCCAGTGACCTGGGGCATGCATGTGGTGCAGCAAGCTACCAACTGGTGATGACTGTCATAGAGAAGTGCATAGGTGTGTACAGTTGTTTATGGGAAGACAATGTGGCTCCCATTGTGATGTGGGTTGCACATTCCCCTACTGTGGGCAGGAGTTAGGCCAAATAGCAAATATCCTCATTCAGGGGGATGTAGTGAGGACATAAACAACTTTCATGGCTGCCTAAATGACCGCCACTTTGAAAGGCACTGAAAAATGAGCTCAAGTCTTGTTAGACAGGCTTGAAAGCTAGCAGCCACAGGGCAAAAAGCATAAAGAAAAATAAAACTTATCCTAGACAGGTATATATGCGTTAAACAGCAGTGGAGTCAGGGCTGAACTCTACTGTGGCATTTCAGTCTTCCAAGGAAACAGTCATGAAGAACTCAGTTTTGAAATTGTGATGGCAACTTGCAGCATGCAGGTGTAACTCGCTTGCATATTTTTAATTTTATAATGTGAATGTGAGTCACACCCACTCTCTTTAAGTAACCAACACCATTTAAATGCCCTAAAGACTAACTCCAAAACTCTCTCCTTCCCTCCCTAACTGTGAATCCAAATCCCTATCCCTAATCATAAATCCCTTTCTCTAACACTAAAACTCCATCCCTAATCATAAACCTAAAACCCTGTCCCTACTTAAGCCCAATCATAAAGCCTCATCCATAGCCCTAATTGTAAACCACCTCCATTACCTTAATTGTAACCCCCCTCCTTAACCATAAGCCTAAACCCCCCTCTAACCCTAAAACCCAGACCCCAATAATAACCCTAAAACCCCTCCCTAACCCTAAAACACCCTCCATAATCCTAAAATTCTGACCCTAACAGTAATACCCTATAACTAACCTTAAAAGACTATCCCGCCCCCCCCCCAAAAAAAAAAAAAAAAACTCAAATTACAATATAGTGAATCATCTGCCTAAACATGTACTCTCATTCTACCTCAACAGCAGCAGCGCACTTGTCTTTCTTGACATAACTTTCAGTTACAGTACTTCCACATAACCTCTGTCTGCATGATTCTTGAAACTATGCTGTGGGATTTTCCATGTATTAAGGACTCAGACATTCTATAAAATAGATCTGCTATATTAAATGCAGCTGACAGATCATTTAGGATCATAATTTATTTTATTTTATTTATTTTTACATTTGTTGACTGGGCTAGACTAACTGGATATATGTCCATTTTCAGTAGAGGCCCGGGAGAAAAGCTCCAAGCATGAACAGTGACAAAGTTAACAATATATAAAAAGACATGTAAAATCACAATATAGAGGCAGCATTGGTCAAAAGAAAAATTATAATAATAAAATTGTAAACTATAAAAATTATACTAAAAATTATACTAAAAAATTATACTAAACACAATAGTAGGTGTGAGCAAGACCCAATAAAGAGAGAAAAGCCCTTATATTTTATTCTCTTACTATGAAGAAAAGAGTTTGTTTGCTTGTTTGTGTCTTTTGGCTTTTCCCGGTTAGGGATCACCACAGCAAAACTCCAGTCCGCTAATGATTGGCAGTAAATTTTTTATGTGCCGAGTTTTCCCAGCCCCGACGCATAACCTTCAACAAAGGTACGCCCATTCACACATGTCTCCACACAGAAGACGCTCTAGCTGAGAATCGAACGGCACAACGTCTTGCTGTGAGGCGACAACGCTACTAGTAACTAGATTTGGAGGCATAGGTTAGAGGAGTAGGGAAAGGGGTAAGAGCAGGAAGGGAAAGAGATATCAATCTGGGTTAGCACATAGACAAAGCCAATGAGTTATAAGATGTTCTTTAAGATGTTTTTTAAATAGAGAAGGAGAAGCAAGGGTTGATATTTCGGAAGGAAGCTGATTCCAGTTTATACCTGCTGTGTTTGAGAAAAGTGAGTCACCAGCTTTGTTGTTAGATTTAGTCGAGGAGACAAGGAGCTTATTAGCAGAGCATAGTGTAGCTAGATTTTTATATGGTGTAATCAGATTAGTGAGGATAGGGGTGTTGTTGGGGTGGTATAGGATCTTTTGAGTGATAAGTAATTGTTGACAGAGTATATGGTTCTGCAGTTCTAGCCATCCAAGTTGTTTGAGGTTGAGGCAGTGGTGAGTTTTAAAGGGGGAGCATGTGATGAATCTAGCTATGCTATTATAACAGGTGGAAAGTTTGGAGATGTTGTTTTTAGATAGGTTAGTATATATATATATATATATATATATATATATATATATATATATATATATGACTTAGTCGACAGTTCATATGATCGACTGTTTATTTGGTCGACAGTTCATTTGATCGACAAGCGTTTGCCCCCTTCCCCAATGTTGTGTGACCCTGGAGTTGATATATATAGTTAGGGGGGGGTGGGGTGCGAAGCCCCCCACCTAAAATGCTTGTCGATCAAATGAACTGTCGACCAAATAAACAGTCGATCATATGAACTGTCGACCAAGTCATATAGACCATATATATATATATACATATATATATATATATATATATATATATATATATATATATATATATATATATATATAGCAGAGGCATAGAAAAGGGTAGAAATGAGGTGGGTCTGGGCAATAGCTTTCCTGGCAGAAGGGGTAAGGAAGGGTTTAATTCTATAGAGGGTACCAAGTTTTTTGTTAACTGATTTTATGGTGGAGTTGATGTGGTCATCATAGTTGAGACGATTATCAATTGTTACTCCTAGTAGGCGGGTTGTAGTATCTGGGGTTATGTTGGTAGCATTGTTAGAGGTTATAGAGAAGAATGGATTAGGTGATTTAAGAGTTGGAGTAAATAGCAGTAGTTTTGTTTTTTGGGGGTTTAGGAGGAGGTAGTGTTGCATGAACCAGTTTTCAACATTATGAAAAACAGTTTGGGTGAGGGACTGGAGAGAGGCTATATTCTTAGCTGTACAGATTAAGGTGGAGTCATCTGCATATTGAATGCAGGTGGCTTGAGGTATGTTCATGTGTAGATCGTTAATAAATAAGGAAAAAAGAAGGGGACCTAAGCTAGAGCCTTGGGTTACCCCAATATTTACTGGAAGCAATGTAGATAGATTGTTATCCCAAAGTACTGCTTGCTGTCTATTTTCCAGATACGACCTAAACCATTGTAAAGCTTGTGGATCGAGAGAATACGCCTTTAGTTTGTCTAGAAGTAAGTTATGGTTAACCATATCAAAGGCTTTTGACAGGTCAATAAATAGTGCAGAGGAAAAAGAGTTATTGTTACGATTTTTATTTATATAGTCAGTGAAGGATAGTAGGGCAGTTGTTGTGATATGGAATGGTCTGAAGCCATGTTGGCAGTTTGCTAGTAGGTTATATTGTAGTAGGTGGTTAAGTAATTGTTTGTGAATACATTTTTCCATTATCTTAGCTAATGGGGAGAGTAAGGCAATAGGTCGAAAGTTAGAAAGCTCAATAGAAGATCCACCTTTATGTAAAGGGATGATGTGGGATACTTTCCATATGGTAGGGATTTTGCCTTCTGAGATAGTTCTCTTAATAAGGATAGAGATGGGATAGTCTATGGCTTTTGTGGCAATTTGTAGGTATTCAGATGGGAGATGGTCAGCAGAAGGGGTGCAAGGTTTCAGTTTTTGAAGTAGCTTACAGATTGAGAGATGTAGGTACAGGTTGTATTTGAAAGGTAGGAGATGAAGTCTTGGAGGTATTTGGTGGGGAAGCAGTAAAAGGTGGTAAAGAATTGGCTAGGGTATGAATGGCTTCTGTAAAGTAGTTATTAAAGGCTTCAGGGATCTGGTTGGAGTTATTATGATTGAAACCTGCTGGGGCCAGAGTAGTAGCGTGACCTGGCTGAAGAAGTTTGTTTATCCCTGACCAAAATTTTTGTGGAGTTTGTTGGCTAGTTTGTTGGAGATGAAGGTAATAGTCTTTTTTGTCTCTAAGAATATCATTCTTGGTGGCATTTCCTAACTGTTTAAAGTGGAGATGATCTGATGGACATTTGGTGGCTCTCCATTTAGCCCAGATTTTATTTCTGAGGAGCATCTTTTGCCTAGTTTGTTTTGTGAGCCATGGAGCAGATTTGGTTCTTATTCTAGTAGAGCAATAAGGTGCATGGTAATCTAGGATTTGAAGAAAGTTAGTGTTAAAGTAGGTCACAGCCTCATCAAGTTCAAGATGGGTCAGTGGTTACCAGTCACATGCTTGCAGTTCATTTAGGAAGCTGTCTCGATTAAAGAATTTTTTTGAGTGGGAGGTTTTGAGATTAAGGTTATTTGGGATATGGACTTTTTGTCTAATAATGTAGGTAAGCATATGGTCACTGATATCATCGGGAAGGGTTCCTGGAGTATAAGTTTCAGGGTGGCTGTTAGTAAGGATCCAGTCAAGAGTAGTTTCCTTACTGCTAGGTTTGTGGATTCTAGTAGGAGTGGTTATTAATTGTGAGAATCCAAAGAGATTTATGTGATTAGTAGGTTTAGGGGAACTGCAGGTGGACCAGTCAATGTTAAAGTCACCCAGTACAATGGTCTTCTGGGGTAATTGGGTAGAGAGGTAACTAAGTCAGTTTTCAAGAGTATTGGTATTGTTACCAGGGGGGAGATACATACAAATTAGATAGATAGATTTGGAGTTATTGATTTGGAGTTTGATAGTCAGGATTTCAGATTTGGTGTCTAATGATGGAAGCACATCAAAGGGGGAAATTTGGAGATTAGATTTATAGAGAATGGCTATACCTCCACCTTTTTTGGTTTTATGGTCACATCTAGGGATGTTATAGCCAGGAGGGCTAATTTCCTGGTCTAGAGTAGATGGTTTTAGCCAAGTTTCTGTAAGACATAGAATATCAAATTAGTGCACATCAAGGAGTGCATGCAGGTGGGAAATTTTATTGTTGATACTTCTAATGTTAAGGTGAGCTATCAGGAGGGAGTTAGGTGGTTTAGATAATGTAGAAATCACAGGCAATGTTAAATTGTTAAGGTTATAGGTAGAGTCAGTATTGGGGCCAGGGTTTGGATGAATGTCACCGTCTAGGAGGGGGTGTTGCTGGGGATATAGTAGAAATTTATGGATTTTGTAGAAATTATTCAAATTCTTTTTGGAAGTGAAGTAAGTAACATGGGTTGCTCTGTGATATTTTGGTAGTATATAGTTAGAGGTACAGGTTATGTTACTATGGTTAAGGGAGTAGATGAAAGAAGATGTAAAAGTTTGTTGGAAGTTATGGTTTTGTTCAGGTAGAGAAAGATTTTCAAAGAAGGTGAATGAGTAAGGTATAGTAAGAGAGGCTATCGTGGTAGTTAACAGTAGTATGTTTGTGAAAATAGTTTTGTGTGTTGGGGCCATAGTAATAAGTAGTTATGAGTTGTTAGTAGTTTGTGTGAGTAGGTAAAGTAGAAAATAGGAGAGAGTGTTTCAGGAGATTGAGCAAGGTGTAAATTATGCAAATAAGAAATTAGTAGAGGTTGTAAAGGAGGTAGAATTGGGAAGTAGTTAGTACAGAGACTGGTTAGAAAAGGTGAGGGAGTAGTTCAAAAGAGAGTTAATTAGTACTAATTAGGAAATCAAGAGATAGGGGAGTGACCTAATGATGATGAGGTTTGTGATAGGATGAGAATAAGGGGAGAGTGGTTAGTGAAATATAAGTTTAGGACCACTGGGGTGGGTGGGAATTGGGGGTAGGGTAGGGGAGCGGAGTGAGCCCGTAGGGTGAACGGAGCGGGTAGAGACAAGAGAAGAAAGAAGCATAAGGAGAAGAATCAATCAGTGAAGAAGCTTTTAAGAAAGGTAAGTAATGTTGCAGGTAAGAGGAGAGATTGGGCACAGTGGGAGGATGGATGGTAAGAGTGTAGGTGGGTGCTGAGTGTAGAGGATTAGAGGATAAAAAGTGGGATACTAAGTAGCACTATAAGGACAGGAAGATATTAAACTATACTATGGGTGGAGAAGGAGGGATAGAAGCTGGCACAAGGCTGAGGATGGAAGTAAGAAAATATGAGTGAGCTTTATAGCTGGCTAAAAAGCTGAAAGTGGTGGTAAGAAGATAAAAGTGAGTCAAGATAGTAGCAAGACTAGGTAAAAAGCAAGGACATTTTTCAATATTATGGTGAGGGATAGTGGGATAGATAGAGGGAGGTAGAACCGAGTGAGGGTGCCACCTAGTGGACAAACCCAATGTTGCAATGGCAGATAGTAAGAGGGATAGGTCTGTTCCAGGGTTAAGAGGTGAGACTAGAATTAGAAAGAGCTTTAGAAGGTTGGAGAAGAGTGTACAGGCTAATGGGTAAGCTGCTGGCTGTCCTGTCTTGGAAGCGTCCTTTCAGTTACCTACAAAATATAACACCTCTTTAGTAACTGTTAGGAGCACTTTCAGTAATCTTGAATTCTAACAAGACTATTTTAGCACTATGCTGTTGATAAAACTAGACTGAAAGGTATCTAGTATTCAATGGCTGACAGTTGTCTTTCAAGATGAACTGCAACCAATAACCAAATCCAAGGTACCAATAGACCAGAAGCCAGCCGAAAAGACAAAGTAAACACATAAATGCAGACAATTAAAATACAGCGTTTTAATTTCAAGCAAGATATTTAACCTGTCAATTTACCTCAGACCCACATCTGATGAAGTGTTTGAAATAAAAACGCTGTATTTTAATTGTCTGCGTTTATGTGTTTACTTTGTGTTTTGTGCACATATTAAATCGGTTTTAAAAGGCTTCCAGCTGGCTTCTGATCAATTGGTACCTTGGATTTGGTTATTGGTTTCATTTTGGTACCTTGTGGCTGTTTTTTCTTATGAACTGCAACCACCTTCTGAAAACCTTATTTAGGAATGGAATATATAAGATTGATTTGTAATTGTCGTAGTTTAGAGGGTTAAGATGATCTTCTTAAGTTAGAGAGTCATTATTATCTCATTCAATGTAGAAGGGTCTACCATGTGATACTAAGAGACTAAGGCAATCTGATAAAAATTGGCATCTAAGTCATCAATGCGGGCCTTTACCACTGTCAGTGGACAAGGGTCCAACTTGCCCACACATGCAAAACCATTTCAGGAATTCCTGGAATTCCAACTAAATAAACACAACCAAGCAATCACTGGGTCCAACTCACTGACTGATTTCCGAAAAATCATTAAAGCCGTGCAAAACCACAAAACACCTGAGGAATAGTGCCTTATGCCTGAAGTATCATACCATCTGGGACATGGTTGAAAAGAAAAAAACAAACTTCTACACTGCTAGATAGGCTGAACTACACATCACCCTTATAGTGCAGAAAAGCTAAGAAGTATGAGTGGCTGCAACAGAAATGTCAGTGAAGAATAGCTTCTTATGAGAAATCTGTGAAAGCCAGACTATATAGAGATCCACCAATCTTGTTTTATCTCCTGCAAGCGTTCCACTACTAACTATTTCCTCCCTAATGTTCTTCTTAGTGTTTGAAGGAAACCTAGGACATGACTAGCTAACCCTGGGCGTACCTTTAGAGATAAGGGATGAACAGACACAATAATGAAGTGCTTGAAGGCCATAGGAATAGTCATTTCTCAAGAATGGTAACAGTGTCCACTTTGGCTATAAATACCATCTGTATGATTTCACTAACATCACAAAAGTGGATTGGCTGAATATCAGAATCAGTTTTCATAGACAGCTCCAGTTTAAACTTCGCCATTTGGGCCATGATCAAAGGTATGGCCTTTTGAATGTTACTGACTTACTTTATTAGCCTGAAAGTACCCATAAAGACTTAAAAAGTAAAACAAAAATGGTCATGGACATTTAGAAGCCATGGTAGGTGAAACACTTGATGTCATGAAGGGGTCAGTTGCATATATCCCATGGGCCTCCACTACAGGAAATTTAAGGTAACACACAGTAAAAACTCTATCTTGTCTGGGTTTTCTTTGCAGTTTTTACTGAATGGTTTGTCTGTGTGTCCTTTTTACCCTTTGGTTTGGGCATATGCTTAAAATTCATTGAAGGAAATACAAATTTTGAAATATTAGTGGTATTCCATGCTTTCAGAGTACAGTACTTGCACACTTTATTTTTTTGAAAGAATGTTTTTCTTTTTTTAATTAATAAATTTGTTTCATAACCAGGAGTAATAGACTAGTCCAAAATTCAATTCTGGTCCATGTTCTAGGATTAGATATATTTTTACTGTCAGCAAAGGGGCCATGCTCTACCATAGGACACATAAAATCCACACAGCTATGAAAACACAACATTTGTTGATAAATGGGAATATAAGCTGTCTTTGAAAGACACTGTTTTCTCACTAGTGGTTATTAGTTGAAAGTACAAGTTTGATTCTTTGGCTATGGAGGGAGCTGTGTGATGAAATATGTGTGTTATATCTGTTATAAGAATCAGGGACTTTGTCCTCTGTAATTATATCTCTACCTGTGGTGTCAGGAAATTCAGTCATTGTGTGCTTATGGCTCAACAATTCTTTTAGTTAAGAAATAGTCAAGGAAAGGTTTAGTTGAATAAATATGGTGATGCTCATCATATAGATTACTGTTGCAATAGCCTTAGCTATATGGGTTATATATCCTGCTAAGGATATAACAGTCAGCCAGCTTCCATAGCTTTAGGCACCTTTCACATACTCAAAACTGTTAGGCAGCTCAAGCTGAGATGCCTAATAACAGGTTTGAGTGTCAAGCCCTTCAGAGCTTTCCTGTCACTGAAGAGAATGCTGCTCTGGAGACTTTTGAGGTCCGATGGGCAGCTTGTGCTGTTCCTTTGTTGGGGAGATAAGTTCCCTTTGGGGAAAACCTTCTATATTTTACATTTATTGTTTAAATGTACTTTCCTGGTTAGGAAAGTTATTTTTCCTCCAAGAATTTATGTATTAATGGACTATCACAACATTTAATTATACTTTTAAGTTGGAGTTCACTTTTTTCTTGTCAGTTTTAAATGTATTTTAAAGTAGTTGTAAACCATTTTTCTGTGTTGAAACTGTATTTATTTTATGTTTTCAGGCTGGTAAATTCTATTAAAGTTAGTTGGTTACAATGGGGAAGGGTATGGTAAGCAGCGTTCAAATAACAACAAAAAAAGCAAATGGGATGGACAATGGGACTAAAACTGTTTGTGAGTATGATAATTGCGAGTATGTGGTAAATTTATCTGGTCGCAATTTGTCACAATGTGCATTAAATATTTTAAACAAAGGTTTAAAATTTGTACCCACAGTTCTACCCAGGGTACATATGCTAAAGGCAGACATATTTCATTTTACTCATAAATTGCATTTAATGGATATGTTTCATTGTTCTAACAATGATTTTTCAGTAAGAAGTAATCAAGGAGTCAGTAATATTACATCAGTCAGTAATATAGATGAAGAATTTTTTTCATGTAACTCAGAAGTGGATATAAGTGATCATAGGGAATTTGATACTAGTTTAATTACAACAGCTAGTACTTTTATGCCACCTCAGAGTAATGATAGTATCAAATATTTTCATAAGTCACTAACACAGAATGTGGAAATGGAATGTGAAAAATTTAAATGGAAGAACAAAAAAACTGTTAAGTATAATCTTACTAAAATGGAATGGGAATGTTTAAATGCTCTGAGCCGGGACAACAATATAATATTTAAACCCTCTGACAAAGGAGGGAAATTGGTTATATTAAATGTAGTTCAATATTTAGAAATGTGTTATGAGCATTTGAAAAATGAACAGATATACGAACAAATAGACATCAATGATTATAATGAAGCACAAAAGAAGTATGAGCATATTATTGACAAAGGCTATAGGTTACAATATTTTTCTTATAAGGATATAAAAGACAAATTTAATATTAATACCACGAGAATGCCCTGTTTTTATTGCATCCCAAAAATACATAAAAATGTTTTTCCACCACCAGGACTTCCCATAGTATCAGCGACAAATGGCTATTTGGAAAATATCTCAAAGTTTTTACATATATATTTGATGCCTGTTGTTAGTAAATTACCATCTTATATTAAGGATGTCTTTGATTTAATAACGAAAGTAAAGGACATATGCTGGCAGGATGACATGTATTTTGTAGTAATAGATGTGGTAAGCTTGTATACAAACATAAAGCATGAAGATGGAAAGACTGCTATTAAGTATTTTATGGGTAATGAAGATGTCGTTAATTATGTATTAGAATTATTTGACATATGTTTAACTAACAACATGTTTGAATTTAATGGATCTATGTACAAACAGAAGCAGGGTACAGCGATGGGGCAGCCTTTGCCCCCAGTTATGCTAATGTATTTATGGGGCTTTTTGAAAGCAAACATATATATACTAATGCTTTTTTCAAAAAATATGTATATAGATACTATCATTTTATTGATGATTTGTTGTTTATTTGTCAAGGTGGGCAACAAGAAGTAAAAAAATTTTTAACAGGGATACAGGATAATACTATGGGTATAAAGTTTGATGGATTACAAAAGGGTCAGAAGGTGCAATATTTAGATATTTCACTAATAGGCAGTAAGGGGCATAAATTGGAATATCAGATACACAGGAAATTTCAAGGGGCTGGCTCCATACTGCATGGTAGCAGTTATCATCCAGCACATATTATTAAAGCAATTCCCTACACAGAGTTGAATAGGGTAAATAGATTGTGTAGTAACCCTATTACCAAAGAAAAGGAGTTTATACAAAGTTGTTACAAATTTAAACTAAGAGGCTATGAAGAATATAGTTTAAAGGAAAGTTTAAATAAGGTTAAAAAATGTGGAAAATATTATAGAGGGGGAATATGGAAGACACCACAAGAGAGTAAAGAAGATGTATATTTTGTGTCTACCTTCTCTATATTATCAGATAGTATTAGAGAACATGTGTTAAATAGTTGGAATTTATTAAAAAAAGAAGTAGATTATTTATCGAAAAAGAATGTTATTTTTTCCTACAAAGAGGAGAAATATACAAGATTTTTTGGTACATAGCCGATTTAGAATGGCTAATATGCCAGTGTATTCACAAGTTATAAATCAGGGAACTAAAAGATGTGGCAAATGTACTATTTGTAAGTTTATCGTACAACAATTTTATAAAATCAATGGCATTTCAGTTGTAACTAAGGGAATATACAACTGTAATTCAACAGCGGTGGTTTATGGAATTGAATGCCCATGTAAAAAGTTTTACGTGGGAGAGACAAAAAGAACATTAGCATGTAGGATTAACGAACATGTTATGGACATTTTGAAAAATAAGGAAACTAGTCCGCTGGCAGGGCATTTTCAAAAATATCATGGGGGTAATGTGGAGAATTTGAAAGTCACAGTGCTAGATAGTATTGAGAATATAAAGTATTTAAATGATAAGTGTATAAAACAAATACTAAGGAAAAAAGAATTATATTTTATATTAAAATTTAACACGCTTAAACCGTATGGTTTGAATTATGATTGTTCATGGAAGAGTTTGCTTTAGTAAGTGCAGTTTCAAAGTGTGTAGTGTTTTATGCATTTTACTTTTTTAAAAAAATGAGTGGTGTGGTTGATTGAATAATTGGATGCAATTAATTTATGAGAAAGTTGTAGTTGTTTAAAAGGGAGGGAGACTGTTAGTGTAATGAATAATTTACTCTGTAAAGGCTGTTTGCCAAGGCGCTAGAGAACAGAAAATTAGTATTTGTGCATCTTGTGTTGTTGGATGTAACTACATCTTACTGGATTAAATTTTTCTACAAGTTGCTGCAGAGTCCTTCTTTGTGGTATAACAAGAATTGTTCGTGAGTGCTTTGTGGTTTTGCAAATTCTATTAAAGTGTTTCTTACTGTGATTTTGTGGGGAAAGTGAGTTTTAACAACTTTTAATTTTTACCAGCTTATGCTGCTTGTTTTCCCAGAAAAGAATGCTATTTATGGCTTGATCATGGAACAAACTACCTGTCTCATGGTTAGCCCTTCCAGCCATGAAAAGAAAAAGTTAAACAAACAGCCTTTGCCACCACAGCTGGCTAGCAATTTGCCTCAGCAACCTGTGGGTGACTCTGCTGTGGCTAAAGTTGGTTCCTTAAATCACTCATCTTTTACCCTGGATCGCTCTGGTGTAACACCTACAGCCACTACGGACTGGAGGTTAGTCACATCCTCTGCAGCTGTTGGGATCTCCTCAGTGGCAAGGAAGAGACACTTTTGTCGGTCCTGGGAGAGGGAACAGGGAAGTCTTCCCTGTTTAATTAGAATGTTGTGCCTATCCCTGGGGAAGCTGCTGCTGGCATTAAAAACCCTGTTGGCCCTGTTTTTCCTGTCAAAAAACCCAAACACTAAATATGTATCTACTCCTACTCAAATTTCCTGGACAGGAGAAGTTTACAGGATCTGGTTCAGAGTCTTATAAAGGGTATTTACCCTTCTTATAAGGTGGTTTCAGTTAAAAGAAAAATGACACCTCTTTTCCTGAAGAGATTGAAGATTCTAAATCTGGACAGGAAGCTGAAGGGACAGATGCAGGGTTTTCTCCTCAGGTTTCAGAATCAGATTCACAGAAGAACACAGTAACTGATGCTCCCTGTGAGGGTTTCTCTTTCTCTAAAACTATTTCCAGAATATCAAACAAAATCACAGAGTCTTCCGTGTAAAACATCCTTTACTGGTGTCTCCTGGTACCTCAGCTGAAAAGCCTTCAAGGGATAATTAATACACCAGAAACTCAATTCATATTTACCAAATCAATCAACAGTTAATTGATTAATAGCAATAACACCCAAATTATGAATGATACACCAAATTTAAAGTGACACCTCACCTTTACAAAAACAGTAATGTTGTCCCAAAATGTTTCCCAATTATATATTCAGACAGATGCATTCAAATTTATACATTAACATTTATACATTTAAATTAACCTCCAGGTTAAAACCTGAAGGAAATAATGTGTTAAAATTAATGATGAACCTGGTTTCTAAAGCCAGTAACTTGTCCCTGGGCTATCCAATCTCCTGTGTCTGATGTTTAAACCATTATTTCCTTCAGGTCTTAACCTGGAGGTTAATTTAAATGTTTAATTTAAATGTATAAATTTGAATGTATCTGTCTAAATGTATAATTGGGAAACATTGTGGGACAATATTACTGTTTTTGTAAAGGTGAGGTGTCACTTTAAATTTGGTGTATCATTCGTAATTTTGGGTGTTATTGCAATTAATCAATTAACTGTTGATTGATTTAGTATATATGGATTGTGCTTCTGGTGTATTAATTATCCCTTGAAGGCTTTTCAGCCGAGGTACCAGGAAACACCAGTAAAGGACTTTTTACCTGGAAGACTCTGTGTTTTTGTTTGATTTTTGCTCGTGTTTTTTTGTTAATTTGAAGTTAATATGTCCGTTGGAGCCTCTCCAGTTTATCTATGTCTAGTTCACTATTGAGCAGTGATCATTTTTTCTTTTCAGAAGTATGGAGACTGAGAAATTTGCTATCGGAGATTTGTGGTCCCTGGGAGACTTGAGTCTGCCAGCGTGTGATTTTGATAGGTTGGAGAGACTTTTGGTGAAAGAGGTTACTCTTTTCTATGACACCAAGCTCCTTGACAAGTATTTGGCTTCCAGTCTGACTCCTCATGGTCTCAAGGTTGACTGCCTTCTGGCGTTTGAGTTTACAGAAGAGAAATCAGACCTGCTAGAGGAGTGAAAACTGTTTCACTAGCTTGCACAACAGCTTGGCTCAAAATTGTGGTTAAATGTAACCACAGGGCACATGAGAAAGTGCAATTAGATATTTTGCACTTACAAGAAGAACTGTCAAAGGCTGTTTCCAGTGAGATTTTCTCAGACAGAATGAAAAACATTAAAATTAAAGTGTCCAAAGTGGAAGGGGACGTCATCTTTTATAAAAAATGTAAGTTGGAGCGTGATGTCAAGGATTATGAAAACAATTTGATTTTCTCGTGGCAGAGAAAACCTAAAAGGGCCAGACCAAAAATCCATCGAAGTGATGGAAGTTCCCATGTATCATGGGATTTGTCTGTTTCTTCCAGTGAGACTGCATCTAGTAGTAGGAAGAGCGTATTGTTTGAAAATTTAAACATGGAGACGAGCGAGGAGGTGCAGCAGCAACAACGAGGCAGTCCCCAGCAATCGAGAGGAAGAGGCCAGAAATGGCAAGAAAACAACAGAGGTGTCGGGTCGAACAGCAGAAGAAGATGAAGATAAATTTGCTTTTGGACATTGTTACAGCTCATTTGAGGGCTGAGGACTTTTCACCCAATAGGTATGTTGAGCCTGGGCAGTTTGATAATATTAATTTATCATGTTTGAAATTAGATGACGGTATCAAATGTTTATTGAGTAAGGGCATTAAGTTTGTACCCACATGTTTTCCTAGTTTAGCAGATTTATTTCTGGAAGTAGGGTGTTTTTGTAGAAAATTAAATTTGAGAATGTTTTTTCACAATGAAAGTGTTCAGAATAATTCAAACGAATTGCAGTTAACTGGTGCAATGGAGGAAAGTGATATGATGGACTTGGACAGCTCACCGTTGAGTTTATCTTTGCATAATAACATTTTTGTCAACATTAATGTTTTGGAATCATCTTATGAAGATGAATGTTATAATTACTTGTTTGATCATGAGCACACAGTTGACAATGGTAATAATAATGGGGGGGGGGATTCATTACTGGTTATGGAAAGTTAAAAGTTCCTACTGTTCCTTATGTGAGTCATTCATTCCTCCCAAGAATACTATTGCCATTAATGTTTTTGAAAAAACACTGTGTAGAAAAACTGAATGTGAATATAACATTTTTATAAAAAAGCAGAAAGTATATAATTTAACTAAAGAGGACTGGGCAACGTTGCAAACCATATAGAACAACAATGAAAACCTGTTTTTTTACCTATGCAGACAAAGGGGGCAACTGGTTCATTTTGTCCAAAGAAAAGTATAATAAGATGGCATATCAGTTGATGAATAATGAGAATGTTTATTTGAAGTTGGATCATGACCCAACTGCTGCGTTCAACTCCTACTATTAGAAATGGTGGAAAGGGGTGAAAGGTTAGTTTTTTCTGTACAAAGGATGTCAAGAAATTGTTTGTTAAGAGCTCTAATACAGCCAGATTTTTCACCATCCTCAAAAGTCATAAAAGTTTAATGGATTCCCCCGGGAAGAGGAAGACTGATAGTGTCTGGGGTGGGGTGTTATTTACAAAACGTAGGAATTTTCCTGGATGAACAGTTGAAAAATTATGTCTCACGGGTGCCTTCATATATTAAGAACAGTCAGGAATTTTGTGAATTGGTTGGGGGGATGCCTTGGGAGCCAAATTTTTATTGGGTGTGTGTGGACGTCAAGACTTTGTATAGTAGTATCAGTCATTCTTTGGGCATGGAGACCTTACCCAGGATGTTGGGTGAGGGTCCTAGAACTAGTTATATTTTACAACTATTAGAGTTCAGTTTAACATAATTTTTTTCAAGTTTGAGGATGAGTTAGTTTTGGAGAAGGGAGGCACCGCTTTGGGTGCCTCATTTTCTCCTTCTTATGCTATTATATTCATAAATTTCTTTGAGAACAAGTTTATTTATAAAAACATTTTTTTTCTAACAGTGTAATCATCTATAAGAGATATGTAGATGATTTAATGTTTGTGTGTAAAGAAGAAATGGAACATTTTGAGGAATTCATGGTTGATTTAGAAGGGAACAGTTTTGGGTTGTCATTTAGTTTTAAGACCAGTAGAGAGGTGATTCAGTTCTTGGACTTGGAACTTTATGTGGGATGGGATAAATCTGTTCAGTTCATTTCTTACCATAAAGAAACTGCAGCCAACAATTTTGTATTGGCCTCTAGTATGCATCCCCCCACTTATTGGATTAATTACCGTATGGAGAATACAAATGCATTTTCAACAATACTTCTGACAAAAACATGGTTGGTAGGGAGTTTGCTAAAGTAAGGAACAAACTGTTATCTAGGGGTTATCAGGTTGATTTGTTGGTTAAGACAGAGGAAAGAGTTTTAGGTATTCATCAGAGGGGCAGTGGTGGCATTAAAAGAAAGAAAGAGGAATGGTTTCACAATGAGGATGGTGACAGATTGTTTTTTGTTGTGGGTTTTCTCCCTTCTCTTACACTCTAATGAATTTAGTTAGAAAGTTTTGGCCTATAGTTATGCAGAAAGATATGACCAAAGGTGTGTTTCCAGAAAACATAATTTTTTCATACAGGAGATTCTTGAATTTGAAGCAGTTGCTTAATAGGAAGAACAAAAAGGTAGGCAGTGGTGGTCGGGTAGGATGTTTCCCTTGTTCCAAATGTAAAGTTTGTCCCAGGGTAAGGAATTTACATGGTAATAAGATCAATGATAGAGTATACAAAGCAACGCAAAGTTTCACTTGTCACTCTAGTGGAGTGGTTTATATTATGGGATGTGGTTGCTCTTCGAGTAAGTGGTATATTGGACAGACTAAGAGACAAGTTAAAAATGCATTTTGGAGCATATGGGGAATATCAGACACAGGAGATTGGATAGCTCAGTTGCTCACCATTTTTGTCTTAACTATGGGGGTTCAGATTCCTCTTTATTTTTCAGTGTATTAGCCATGCCCATACACCAATATGAGGAGTTATATAGGGACAAGTTACTGGCTTTAGAAACCAGGTTCATCATTAATTTTAACACATTATTTCCTTCAGGTCTTAATCTGGAGATTAATTTGAATGTTTAATTTAAATGTATACATTTGAATGTATAAATTTGAATGTATCTGTCTGAATGTATAATTGGGAAACATTGTGGGACAATATTACTGCTTTTTTAAAGGTGAGGTGTCACTTTAAATTTGGTGTATCATTCGTAATTTTGGATGTTATTGCAATTAATCAATTAACTGTTGATTGATTCGGTATATATGGATTGGGTTTCTGCTGTTTTAATTATCCCTTGAAGGCTTTTCAGCTGAGATACCAGGAGACACCAGTAAAGGACTTTTTACTTGGAAGACTCTATGTTTTTGTTTGATGTTTGCTCGTGTTTTTTGTTAGTTTGAAGTTAATATTTCCAGAATGTGCCAATGTTTTTAGTGAGAGTGAGAGAACATTGAGGTTTCTCTGTCCTTAAGAAAATACGATGAATTGTTGCGAGTGGAATTTCAAGAATCTTTTCATTCCTCCAGTGCTGTCAGCACCAGATGATGTGTCATTGTGTGCAATTTTCCTGTTAGTCAGCCTGATAACCCTAAAAAAGGAGACAGATTGTATAATGTTCTTCACCCTTTTAAGTTTTTATACACTCATCCCAAAACTGACCTACACGCTGTAGCTTTAGTTAACCCTACTGCTGCTAAACATTTAATTACTTCTAATCCTACACTTTCTAACAAGGATAGGAAAATAATTGATAAATATGAGAAAAAAGTATATGCTTCTGCAACTTTAATTTTCAGAATTTTGAATTGTCAGGTTCACATGCTAAAGTTTATTCTGACTAATTGTGAAAATATTAGGAATGTTTGTCTGCAGTTTCTTCTTGTGAGGAAAAACCTGCCTTAAATGTTCTAGTTTCTTCCATCTTACATGTCACAGCTCGTTGTTTAAAGTGTGTGCATAACTCTGTTGGTACGTCTTCCAGGGTTATGGCTACTGGTACTGCCTTGAGGAGGTTTGCCTGACTGGATTTTCTGAACCTCCTAAATAATATAAAAAATGAGATTTTGAATTCTCCTTTGGACAGAGATTTAGTTTTTGGTCCCTCTGCTGCAAAGGTATCAAAAAGTGTGATGAGAGGGGTAAGCTGATACAGGAAATCTCTATGATTCTTCATCCCTCCTTTTACAAATTTTCCAAGGGATTTTATAACTACTCTTCCGATTTAGGCAAGAAAAAAAAAATAAGCAGTCTCAGCAAAATGCTGGTAAACAGTAATTTAAGAAGCAAAGGAAAGGGAGTTTAAAAAAGAATACAGAAACTCCACAAAACAAAGGACAGTAAAATAAGTCATATCCCCTTCTGACAGTACAATAAATCATATCACCCTCTCCCACCCTGACAGTCTCTCTTCTCTTCCAGAAAGCCTGAATCTCTATTTATTCTTTAGAAACAGTTTCAGACAAATGGGTTCTGAAGATCATGCATCAAGGTTACAAATTGCAGTGGGAGGATATTCCTCCTTTCCTGGGAGTAGTTCCTCATCCTCCAGACCAGAATCCTCTATTACCCCCATTCTAAAACATATGTTGCCTAAGGAAGTAATAGGACCAGTTCCTCCTTCTCAATTTGAAATGTAGAAAAGCACAAAAGTTTCTTCTAATGGAAGAATACCCCTGAAGCTCTCCTTGCTATGTTACTGCCTCAATGGTAATGAATTAAAGAAAAAAACAGTTTGTTTGAGCCAGTGTTTGGATAAACAGTAGCTCAGTATGAGCACAAAGTAAAATTAGTCCAATGCCAAGCTTCAATTATTGCTGTAAATCAGAAAAACAAAAAAACACTATTAGTTAATTCCAATTTGTTTCAGCCATAGAGATATCTTAGCCTGTATTTCTCACCTATTAACTTTATTCAGTCTTAACTCCTTTATTCATTTTATACAACTGGTAGTTGAGCACATTGATTATTTATGGTTTCATCTCTTGTATTTATACAAAAAATCTGAAAACTCCTGAACATGCAGTTTTACAGAACAAACATTTCATTGGTCAAATGGGCTCTAGCCTGGTTATGGATTGGTTGTGCCTTTAATTGTTTGTGATTGGTGCTGGTTGAGGGTTTTAGCTAATCAGAGGTGGAGGTGGTATTCACATATCATTGTAATAATAAAATATTGTTCTCTTGAAAACTTACATTAAGCTTTATGTGTGGTAGCTAAAACTTTTTCTAATTATGGTTATCAAATTCATAACTGCCTGGGTATTAACCCTGCACATGCTGTAAAATATAACCAAAAGAAACGTTCAGAAAATAAATAAAAAACCTTCCATGATTTCCCTTTTCATTTCCTAACTGGGCCATGGCCACCACTGGGGAAAGTGGGGAACGTGTTAATCTACCTGTAAGCATGGGTTAAAAATTAATTCTCGCTTGCCATTGCAGTCCTGTATAGCTTAGCTGGTATACTGCCAAATTTCTGCAGCCAAATATTTGTATTCCCAGTCTGGACCTCAGGGCTCTCCGAGAAGCAAAATCGGGCGTAATAGGTTTCTTAAGAAAAATGGAAAAAATATAAACCTTTGGTTTTAATAAATCTCCCTTTTGTTTAGAAATGATGCAAATGGGGACACTACCTGTAGAAGGGAAAACTGGAAGTAATGAAATTAAAACTGCCATGGCTAGTGCAGGCACTGGGTATTACTATGTCATGTATGTAGCTGAGGGATGTTGGGTCGCACAACAAGGATAATGGGTCTGGGGAATCATTAAATTAGCACTTACATCGGTAATGTTATGGGTTACAAATGTTATTACATTTCTCTTTCTCAATTTGGGAAATGTTCTTATTCTCAGATGCTTTTGGTGCCAAAGAAAGAAAATGTTTGGAGACCATTTCTGAACCTTTCTTTTCTAAAGCAATTTGTGATAATGCTTAAGTTCAAAATGCTGCCACTTCACACTCTCTTACCTCTTCTTTCTTATTTAAGTTTCCTGCTAACAACAGATTTAAAATATGTTTATCATTACATCCCTGTGCAAGCATGTTAATAGCTGCAAAGAGGCAGTTGTATCCACCAGGAAGAAGTACAGAACTAACTCAAAAAACAAGCCACCCTGGTGGAATCACAAAATCAGTCAGCTGTATAATAGGAGGAAGAAAATCATGGCAAAAATTATGAGGTGCAGCACACAGCAGGATAAAAGCATTCTCATCAAACTAAAACAACTCAGAGGACAAATACAGTCTACCAAAGCCATATTTGAGGTAAGTTTGGCCTCCCAGGCCATGGACAACTACAAATCATTCTTTAACTATGTCCACAACCTCAAAAGCAATACACAGTTGTGTGCAGAGTTCATTGCATATGGAGCCACCTATACTGAGCTAGAAGATATAGCAAACCTCCTGGCTGATGAATTCAGCTCCAGCTTTACCCTTCTATCCCTCTCAAACTTCCCTCAGGAAATATCATCAAATATAACTCCCCCTACTATCACTAGGGAACAGGTCCTTAATACTCTCTCTAAGTCAAAGAACACTGCATCAATGGGCCCAGACAATATCCCAGATCCCAGAATGCCTTCTAAATAGCATGAAACATGACCTATCAGGGCCTCTGGAATTACTATTTAAATATGCCTCCAAGCAGGCTTTGTTCCTTATGAATGGGGAAATGCAACAGTCATCCCTCTGCACAAACGTGGGACTCTACAGACCTTGGAAACTACAGACCCATAAGTCTCACTAGTCTTATATGTAAAGCCATGGAAAGAATTATCATAGAAATATCAAAAGAGATATAGTAAACCTCCAGACACTGGACCCAACCCAGTTTGGTTTCGTCAAGGGCAAATCATGCCTACTGAACCTGGTGGACTTCTTTGAAAAGGTCACCAAAGCAATGGATGAGGGCAAAATCATTCACACTGCCTACCTTGACCTGGCCAAGGCATTTAACACAATACCCCACTTGGGCATTGTTGACAAACTCAAGAGGTTAGGTACAAACCCATATGTCACTGGATGGATAGCCAACTGGCTCACAGACAGGACTCAGGAAGTTAAAATTGGGGAGTCTACCACTACAAAAAGGCCATTCACAAGTGGAGCTCTTCAGGGATCAGTCCTTGGCCTGCTTCTTTTTGTCATTTACTTCTCATATGTCAAGGCCAATGTCAGTGGTCTCTGGCTGACTAAATTTGCAAATGATTGCAAATTAGGAGCTGTAATTCAATCTCACACTGACACAAATGTTCTCCAGGAGGGGCTGACACAGAAAAACAACTGGTGTCAGAGCCATGGACTAAAACTAAATGCTAAGAAATGCATAATAGTATCCTTTGGGAAGTCATCCATCCCTGGTACCCATCATATTGACAACAAAACCCTTAGAGTTGACCCAGTAGTCAGGGACTTAGGGACACAAATAGAGAGTAATCTAGCCTTTGACCATCACATGTCTACAGTGGTGAGGAAATCATTCTATGTTGTGCAACTTTTAAACAATGGTATGGCATCTAAATCCAAGGAAGTCATTGTTCCACTGTATTTGGCATTCATCAGACCTATCATTGAGTACAATGCCCCCTTTGGTATGTACCTAACCAGGCATATCCAACAATTGGAACATCCACAGAGTTTCCTCACTAAAAGAATACATGGCATAAGTAAAATGTCCTATGCAGACCGCCTCAAGGCCCTATCCCTCTATTTTGTCTCCCACAGGCTTTTGAGGGAAGATTTATGCCTGGCATACAGGGCATTGTCAGACCCCACTCTGATGGACCTCCTGCATATCCACAAAACAAACAGCACCAGAATTACCCATTCTAAAGACTTAAATCTTGCCTGTGATATACGTAGGACGTGCTGGAGAGATAAGTATGTATCCCAGAGACTACCCCATCTATGGAACAGGCTCCCCGTCCATGTGAAGCAGAGTTCCTCCCTAACTCAATTCAAGTGCAACTTGGACAATTGGATGGGAAACTGGAAACTCATCCCTGGTTTGGCACCTATGTCTCTAATGGACACAGATAACCTGTAAGTAGTTCACCTCCCAGGCTCATGCTTACATTTATCAAGGGTATCAGAACTTGTCAGACATTTGGGATGAATGGCTAGGCTTAAAAAGGCCCTTATGGTCATTAACCTAGTAAACACCTATGAACCTATTAATTCAGACTGGAGGCATTTCTTAAGGTTTTTTTATATCGGATCACATTATTAGTTCTTTGCCTTAGCCTTTGGACTATCTACTGGACCAGAATTATTCATAAGGTGTCTGACTCCAGTTGCAGCTCATTACAAGCTACAGGATATCTGCATTGTCCATGTTTAGATGACTTGCTTATCTATGTAGAGTCATTTTCAAAATGTCAGGAATCTCTCTCTTGGGGAGAGATCTCTTACAGAATCTGGGATTCCTAGAGAACATTCAAAAGTCTTTTTTTGACTCTGTCATACAATATTGTGTTCCTGGAGTGTCTGCTAGACACCTCATTTCAAAGAGCTTTTCTTCCACCGGGAAAACTGGATCTATATCTAGATCTATTTCAAGGATTTTCCACTCAAACTTTGATCTCTGCAGGGGAATACCTGAGGCTTTTGGGGCTCATGCCATTTGTAATTCTCATGATACCCCTGGAAAGGCTGCACACAAGAAAGATACAATGGTGGAGACAGAAAATATCCCTAAATCCAGGTTTTCCCTTCTGCTCCACCCACCGATATAAAGCAGTCAGTCACCACAGATACCTCAGACTTTGCTTGGTTAGCAGTTTCAGGAAGGATAAAAGGACAAGTTGTTTTTTTTTGGTCCCCCTCAGACCTCATGTTTGCCAAGTGCAGGATGTTTGGGGCACCAAGTGGTGAAGCAAACATATACATATAAAAGAGATGCTTGCTGTGATCAAGACATTCAACTCCCTGAATCATCTTTGGTCCCCCAGACCTCTTCAAGTTGTTACAGACAATACTACAGTCATGTGATACATCAACAAGCAAAGCAGAAACCAGACGTTACCTCTTTTGCAGACCAACCACTTTAGCTTGGGATATAGCTTTACAACAGAATGTCACTCTCCAGGCATCCTACATTCTGTTTGAGCAAAACTATGTGGCAGACAAGCTGAGAAGGATAAAGGCTGACCTTCATGAATGGAAACTAGATTAGGGGGTCTTCCAAGAGTTGATCTATCTGTGAGGAGTTCCTCAATTAGACCTCTCTGCCTCCTTTCTGAACAATCAGCTGGAAAATTTCTGCTGCAGGACTCCATTTATAAAGTCCTGGAAGGCAGATGCCCTTTCCTTTCTTTGGACAGGAATGCTCCTCATGGTTTTCCACACTTTCTATTGATAGCCAGGGTACTTCTGAATACTTAGAAGGATTCCCCAGGATCATTGTGGTGACTCCCTTCTGGCCCAGGCAACAGTGGTTCTTCTTCTTTTGGAAATGGCCAGGAGCAATTACCATAAGCTTCCTCACAAAATGGATCTACTCACACAAGAAGAGGGGTGTTTGATACATCCCAACCCCAATCAACTTCAGCTGACTGCCTGGATGATAGGTTCTTAACTCCCTTTAAGCATCTGTTTACTGAAATGTGTAACAGGTACTAATGCAGGCAACAAAGCCTGCTACTAGAAAATGCTATATTAACAAATGGAAAAGGTTTTCTAGTTGGTGCCAATAACATAACCAGCATCCATTTAGGACTGGTGTTTCTCTGCTTTTACAATATTTTTGGAAGTTACTATCCTTTGGCCTTCTCATGTGAAAATGCTTTTGAAAGGGGTTTTGCTTAAGAGATCACAAGAAAATGGGTGGGTCCTCCTTTGGATCTTAATTTTGTGCTAGAGAGGCTAACACATGCTCCATTTGAACCAGCACCTCAGGCTGTCTTCAGGTTCTTAACATGAAAAACTGTTTTACTGATTGCTGTGACCTCTGCAAGAAGAGTATCTGACTTACAAGTTCTTATGGTGAGTCAACCCTATCTCATTTTTTCACAGAAACAGAGTTTATTTAAGAGAACTAATCCTTTCTTCATGCCTAAAGTGGCATCTGAGTTTGCTTTAAGCCAAACTATCCACTGCCGTATGTTCTTTCCTGAACCTAAAAATGAGGGCGAAAGGATACTACATACATTAGACATCCTCAGACAACTAGCATAATTTTATTTGTAAATGTCATTTCACAATTGTTTGTACAAGTCACATTTTGGGGAGGTGTTGCACAAAGTAATTATAAAGTTAAGGTCACTGGGTGATACGGTGTAACCTGAAAACCGGTATATTTCTTCATTATTTGGCTTCTTTGGGGTTTACTTGTTCCATTAAGAAGAAACCAGTGTTCTGGTTAGGCTACCTTAACTTTTTAAACTAGAGTTTTAAATCAATTCAATTCTGAATATAGCAGCAGAATAACAATATAACCTATACTGACGGATATTCAGTACTAACTGTGTATGCAGTCTAATGGAGATAGTCTTTTCTGCTGCTAGTTTGTGTAATCTGTTTAGTTAACAGCTACTGAATGCATGGTCTTTTTTTACTTTACTTTGTACAGGGTTTAAAGGACATAATCCTTTCTGCTGCTAGTTAGCGCAACCCGGTTTAGTAAACAATCGATGTGGGTATAAATTCCTTCTTTTACTAAATTTGCTGACGTATTTAAATCATGCACAAAAGTACTTTGACATCAGGCTAGTCTACCAAAGACTCCTGTTGCTTTAAATGTAACCGAACGTCACCTAAATGCTCCTTGCATACCGTAGGGCATAAAGGTGATGTTCAAGCCTACCATAGTCAGAGAACTTCTTTGCCCCAGTAGGAATACCATTCCAAGGAACCCAAAAGGTAGTTTGTACATCCAGGAAGCCAAATGACTAGAAGGAAGGAGGGAGGGAGCAAATACTGCAGCAGTGAAGGCAAGGACATTTACCATTATGGTAATATTTTACACAACTGTACTATGTCCTTACATTCACTGCTTCAGTATTCTTAACATATGGGAGAGTGCCAAAGCTCAAGAGGAAACTAGGGGGGAAGGAGGAAAGTTCCCTAAAAATCCATGAAGAACAGCACTAGCAAAACCAACCCTAGCTCTAGAAATATCATCCAACTTCAAGAATAGAGTTAGTATCTAAGCCCTTGAAAATAGCACCAGAAGAAGCCACAACTCTAGTAGAATAAGCCTTTACTGAAGAGGGAAGGCTTGTTGCCATGAAAAGTGGAACAAAAGGAAAGAGACTTAGAAATCCAAAAAGAAATACTTTGCTTGGATACAGCAAGTCCCAAATATATAAGATGAAAAGAAACAAATAACTGATCAGATTTTCTAACAGCCTTACTCTTATCCAAATAAACCTTGAGTTGCCTGTGCATGTCCAAAATATGCAACACCCACTCACTGTCAGTTTGCAGAGGGGGGAAAGTAGGCAGATTAACAGACTAAGTGATAGCTCATTAACCACCTAAGGCATAAAAGAAGGGTTAGTGCGCAAGGACTCTCTGTCCTCTTGAAAGATTAAAAAAGGAGGACAAGCCATAAGGGCCTGTAACTCAGACACCCATCTGGTAGAAGTAAGAGCTAACAAAAGAACAGTCTTCCAGGAACAATGTTGCAAGGAAGCTGAAGCAGTAGGCTGAAAAGGAGCCTGAGTCAACTTCACCAAAATATAATTAAGATCTCAGGGGGGAGGAGGAGCAGGCTTCCTGGGAGATCTAATATTAAGGATGCCTTTAAGAAATTGTTTCACATCAAATCTAGAATCTAAAGGAGGAGAAAAAGGCAGACAAGCAGATATAGCTGATAAGTGGACCTTAATAGAAGAATAGTCGAAACCAGAATTTAGCAACGCATGCAAATAAAAGAGAGCCAAAGGAACATCCACAGTAAGTAGGTCCCGGTTACAAGAAAGACACCAAATAGAAAACCTCTTCCATTTGTATAAGTAGGGTTTCCTAGTAGTAGGTTTCCTGGCCTCCTGCAGGACTTGCAGCACATCCTCAGAAAGAAGGTGTCTATGAGGAATCAAAATCCTATCACCCACTGTGTCAGTTGAAGCGTGGACCAGTGGGGATGGATGAGAGATCCCTTGTCTTGTGAGAGTAGATCCACCCTGTGAGGTAACTGTCGATGATTGCCCCTGGCTAAATGCAGAAGAAGAGGGAACCAGTGCTGTTGCAACCAAAAGGGAGTCACTAACATGATTTTGGGAGCATCCTGTTGAATTTTGAACAGAACCTTTGGAATGAGAGGAAGGGGAAGGAATGCATAAAGAAACATCCCCTTCCAAGAAAATGAGAGGGTGTCCAACTTCCACACCAGAAGACTTTGAACTATGGCATGAAATGGACAAAGTTGTCTTTTCAGAGGGGAAGTAAAAAGATCCACTTGAGGAGTTCCTCACTGGTAGATAATGTCCAGAAACACATATTCATGGGGACTGAGTTAAGGACCTGCTCAGAGTGTCTACTACAATGTTTTGACCAGAAGGGATATAAACTGCCTGAAGAGTCACTTGATACTTAACAGCAAGATCCCATACCAGAAATGCCAACTGGCAAAGAAGATAAGATCGTGTTCCTCCCTGTTTGCTGATATACCATATAACTGTGATATTGTCTGTGAACACCTTGAGAGGCCTTGGAGAGAAAAGAAGATGAAAGGCCTGAAGAGCCAGCAGAAGAGCTCTCATCACTTTGATACTGATGTGCTCCTTCTGCTGACAAGGAGATCACATCCGCTGAACTTTTAGGGAGCCAAATGTCACCCCCATCACATGTCTGAAGCATCTGTGAACAACTCCTGAGAGGGAAGAGAGGGATGCAAGGATGTCCCTGGATTCAGAGAAAACTGCTGAATCGACCAGTGAAGTTCCTGTCTGAGACAAGGAAGAAGAGGAACTATAAAATCTAGACTAGAGGATGTGCATGTTGAAGCCACACTGTCAGAAACCACTGAAACTTTCTCATATGAAGTTTGGTTAGAGGGAGCAACATAATGGTGAAAACCATGAAATCCAGAGCTCTCAGAAACTCCCTGGCAGTAATGGAAGCCAGAGGAAGAAAAGTGTGAAAGAAAGAAATGAGTTAAGGCCTTTGTAGGAGGCAGGGAAGCCAGAGTTGGCACCGTCTGAATCCTGCAACCCGGAAACACATGACCCTGACAAGGAGTCAGAGAAGACTTTTTGAAATTTGTAGCGAATCCCAGACTCTGAAGAAGAGAAACAGCAAAATGAAGATTTTGCAAAAGGGTCTCTGGAGAGGATGCTTGAATCAACAGGTCGTCTAAGTAAGGAAATATTTGGATCCCTTGAAGCCTGTAAAAAGCAATCACAGGAACAAGGCATCTGGTGAACACCCTTGAGGCAGTAGAAAGGCTAAAGGGCAAAGCAGAGAACTGAAAATGCCAGGAATTAATAAAGAAAAGCAAAAACTTCCTGAAAAGAGGATGAATTGGAATATGGAGGTAAGCATCCTTGAGATCCAGAGACGCCATATAGGCCTGAAGGAGCAAGTGAGGAAACAGAATCTGACGGGACAACATCCAAAAGGAATGCACTTTTAGAAAAGTGTTTAGATGAGAGCGGTCTAGAATAGGTCTCCAAGTGCTCTCTTTCCTGGGCACTAGAGACAGTCTGGAGTAGAACCCCTTTCCCCTTTGTGAAATAGGCACCTCTTGAATAGTACTCTGAGTCAAGAGATTTTGAAGAACCTCTGGGAAAAAGGGAAGTTGTTCTCAAGAAGGCTGAGGAATGCAGATAAAAGGAGGATGAGATTTCCACACCATGAAGTACCCCTGCCGAATGATTGACAGAACCCAAGAATCCTGAGTGATCTGAAGCCAAACAGGAAGAGAAAGAGGAATGTGGCTGAAAAGGGATGGATAGTTGTACATCACCTGGTTTGTCTGGAAAGAAAGGATTTGAAGTCCTTGAAAACTGAGGAGCCTTAGCAGGAGGAGCCCATTTGCACTCTTCTTACCATTAGTAGAAGGGCGAGATTGCTAACGCAGAAAGACAGACATAGTGGGGTCATTTACAAACACATGTTTAAGCTTCTGTAAGGCCTTACCCTGGATGACAGAACCACAAGGGCGGGAGACTTAAACCTTGACACGGTTATAAATAGAACGTGCTGGAGGGACAGATTCATCACCCAGAGACTCCCTATGCTGTGGAACAAAATCCCGGTACATGTGAGGCAGAGCACCTCGCTGGCCTTGTTCAAGAGGAATCTTGACCAATGGATGGGAGATCGCAGATATACCCCAGGGATTACTTCAGTGTCACTGCTTGACAGAGGCACAGAAAAATGATAGGCATAGTTTTTATTCAAACTAAAGGGGTGGCGAAAGCCACATAACTATGGGCTAGGCTTATAAATGCCCTTGGGCAGATAGCCTAGTATGAACCTATGAACCTATGAACCTATGACATTAACCCCAAGGAGCACAAAACAAGACAAAGAAAAATAAAAACTCCAACGGGGCACTTATCTGCAAAAGCAAAGAAGTTAGCAAACAGATGTAAGAAGTCACTGGAGAATGAAAATTGCATTCAGCTGGCAGAAAATGCATGCAAGTAAACAGACCGATGGTGAAAAGATAAGTTCGGATGGACGGCAAAGAAGTTCTGTCTGTGGTACACGTGAACGTCACCTTTATGCCCTATGCTATGCAAGGAGTATTTGGGTGATGTTCAGCATACCTTTAAATCAACAGGAGTCTTTGGTAGACTGGCCAGATATCGGGCTTCCATGACAGGGAATCCCATATGTTAAGAACACTGCAGCAGTGAATGTAAGGACATCAGTTTTTCCTGTTACTAGTTTGTGAAACATGTTTAGTTAATAAACTGCTGTGTGCTTGATGACTTCTTCATTTGTTTTGCAGTCTAAAGGAGACAGTTTTTATTTCTTCTAGTTTGTGTAACTTGTTTAATTAACTGCTGTGAGCATAGAGTCCTTTTTACTTTAACTTTGTATAAATTTTAAAGCAAATAATTTTTCTTCTGATAGTTTGTATAACCTTGTTTAGTTAAAATTTGTTTCAAGTACAAAATATTTTTAACTGAACTTACAAGGACTCTTAAATTATTTAGATCAGCCACATGGTCTGAAAGAAAACAGTTCTTTCTGCTGCTAGCTTGTGAAACCTGTTTAATAATTGCTGCATTTGTAAAGTTCTGCTTTACTTTATAAACAGTCTAAAAGGGACAGTTCTTTCTGCTGCTAGTTTGTGATATTTGTTGGGTTAATGACTGCTGTGTGTCTAAAGCCTTTATTACCGAATTTACTGATACTTAGGGTGGTGTGGTAGCGTTGTCGCCTCACAGTAAGACGTTGTCCTGTTCGATTCTCAGCTAGAGCATCTTCTGTGTGGACACATGTGTGAATGGGTGTACTTTCATTGAAGGTTGTGCATCAGGGCCGGCAACTAGGCACATAAAAATCTACTGCCAATCATTAGTGGACCGGAGTTCCGCTGTGGCGACCCGTAACTGGGAAAAGCCGAAAGGCACAACAACAACTGATACTTAGGGTGGTATTCATTGTAATCATGCATGGTAGGAATTTGCACTTGATATACCTAAGTGCAGTTCTGACATGATTCATAGAGGGCAACTGTGCTTAGGTAAAGTCATTTTATAAATGAGACAACAATGCCTTGTAAATAAGGAATTCCTGGAATTTGTGCAATGATCTTATGTAAATTAGCTGTTTTCCTGTCTATAGGTTCATAGGTTCATAGGTTCATACTAGGCTATCTGCCCTAGGGCATTTATAAGCCTAGCCAGAGTGTGTTTGGCTTTCGCCACCCATTTTAAATTAATTTTGCTATGCCCTTTTTCGAGGTTAGTATACTGTGCCTCTGTCTAACAGTGACACAGAAGTGATACCCGGGGTAAACCTATGATCTCCCATCCACTCATCAAGATTCCTCTTGAAGAGAGTCAATGAGGGACTCTGCCTAACCTGGACTGGGATTTTATTCCAGATTGAAGGGAGCCTATGGGTTATGAATCTGTCCCACCAGCACGTCCTATTTATTTCAGTGCTGAGGTTCAAGTCTCTCAAGCGCGTAGCTCGATGGGATTTGGATTTTCTGAGGTGCAGCATGCCCATTAATTCCGGGTTGGACATGGCTTTATACGTCAGGCACAGATCGCCTCTGAGCAGGCGGTATGCCACTGAGTAGAGCTGGAGTTTCTTTAACCGGGCAGCATATGGCATCTGTTTGAGCCCTTTGATCCTCTTGGTGAAGTACTTTTGGGGTCTTTCCAGTTGCTGCAGGTGTCTGGTAAGGTACATCCAAAAAGGGGCATTGTACTCAATTATTGGCCTGATGAGGGATGAGTAAAGAGGCACGATGACCTCCCCTGATCTAGATGTGAATCCCTTCATGATTAGGTGGGCTATATAAAATGTTTTTCTAACCACTTTGGCCACGTGGTTGTCAAATGAGAGATTGCTATCAACTTGGGTCCCCAGGTCCCTAATTACTTCTGTACTTAATGAATTACCACCTATGTGGTAATTTGTGGGCACTTTGTTTTTGCCAAAGGGGATGACTATACACTTTTTGGCGTTTAGCTTGAGGCCATGGCTCTGGCACCAGTTGTCTGTTTCTATGAGGCCCTTTTGGAGGATGCTTGTGTCAGCTGGAGAGTCGATTATGGCGCCTAGTTCCCAGTCGTCTGCGAACTTGGTCAGCCACAGTCCTTCCGTTTTGGCCTGTACCTCAGAGAAATATATAGCGAACAAGAGAGGTCCCAGGACTGAGCCTTGTTGGATGCCACTTGTAACTGGTTTGGAGTCTGACATGGCTCCAGCAATTCTAACCATGTGGGTTCTGTCCTTGAGCCAGTCTGCAACCCATCTAGTGACATAGGGGTTTATATTTAAGCTGGTGAGCTTATCTATAATGCCCGAGTGGGGTATTGTATCGAAGGCTTTTGCGAGGTCCAGGTAGGCTGTGTGGACCACCTTCCCCTCGTCAATGGCCTTGGTGACTGTTTCAAAGAAATCAACCAGGTTTAAGAGGATCTGCCCTTAACAAAGCTGAACTGGGTAGGATCCAGTGTCTGTAGGTCCCCAATATCTTTATTTATGAGGTCCATGATGATCCTTTCCATAGCTTTGCAGACCAAGCTAGTCAGGCTTATGGGGCGATAGTTTCCAGGATCCGTTGAGGCACCACCTTTGTGGAGAGGGACCACTGTTGCTGTACGCCACTCTTTGGGTACATATCCTGTAGTAAGGCTGAGATTGAACAGTAGTTGTATGTTTGGGTTTAGCTCTTCTTGGATTTCATATAGGACACAGCCCAGGACACCGTCTGGTCCCATTGATGCTGTGTTTTTTGCTTTGGAGAGGGCAGCTCTTACCTGAGCATCTGAGATGTCAGGGGGGCAGCACTCTGCTGGGATAGATATTTGCCCTTTTGGTGGGGAGGAGGGGGGAGAAGTTTGTGCTGAACCTGTCAGCTAGGATGTTGGCAATGTCTGTGGGTTCGGTGTATTTTTTGTCATCTTGGACTAATTCTGAGCATATCTGGGAATTCCCACCTAGGTTCCTAACATAACTAAAGAAAGCCTTGTGATTATCCGTGGTGTCCTGTGCAATTTTTCTCTCGAAGCTGGCCTTAGACGATTTTATGAATACCCGTAGTTTTTTGCTAATACTGATCAGAGATGCCTTCCCTTTTTGGGATTTTGCTCTATTATGTAGTAGCTTCCTCCTTCTATTGTATAGTTTGTTTATGGCTGGGGTCCACCAGACAGGACGTCTGCCTTTGGAAGATTGGGTCTTGGTTTTATTTGGGATTGCATGATCCATGCATTCCTGAAGGTGTTCATAGAATGCGTTTATAAAGGATTCTGCGGTCTGCAGATATCACTAGGGATCCACAGAAGCACTGAAAAGCCACGTTTTAGGTGGAATTAGCATTTCAGGGAAATAACAAGCAAACAAACAACAAGCATACAAACAAAGCTAGATTCAGCAGGCCTGGATCTAGTCTATGCTACAGCAAACAAGGTGTATCAATTTCAGTAAGAAACAGTTCAAATATATGTGTGATTCATAATCGCTTTTTTATGTTTCTCAATGCAGTGCAAATATTCTTTATAAATGGCAAAGTCTCGCCTTTTCTAGCAACTTTGCACTTGGCAAAGATGTAGCTGCCAGCCTGGCTATTTCTCGGTTCCAGCTGCTTATCTTGGCTGCATCAAAACTGCAGGCATCCAATGGCACTTGCCAGCCTAGAAGGCAAAGATATAGGCAAAACATGACTCATTTTAACTTCTCTAAACAAGAAATTATTGATAGATTTACAGTGGACAGGGATATAGGAAGGTCTTTAGTGAGTTTGTCTGGGCCACGTCTGAGGACTGGGAGGATATGTGATCTTCCTGTAAATGTGGACACCAGGGTATGTATTGCTTTTACTGTACTTCCCAAAAGGACATTTCAGAGAAAAAATGGGGGCATGTTGGGCATTTTGCAGGCTTTTGCCTGAAATATACTTCAGCATTTCTTCAACATGCTCTTGGCACACATGGATCCGTCATCTCGGGGCCAAAACAGAATGATATGTGCCTTCTATGGGATGGCAAGTTTTCCTGAGGTGCTTGGTACAAGAGAATGCATTCATGTATGATGTTGCCATTAGAGTCGCATCTGGACCACATAGTGAGTAGTACCTGAACAGGGAAGGGTTACCATCCCATCATCTGCCAGGTAGTGTATGATACATGGAAGTGCATCAGCAGCAGGTTGGCCTAGTATCCTGATGGTGTCCAAAATTCTTACATCTGGTACACTAGCTCATTCTACTACCTCTTCCTACATGGTAGATACCCCATGTTCACCTTGTTGGTAAGGGCAAAGTTTTCCTATTCATAGTAATCTCTGTAGGTATAGTTTAGAAAATATATTGTTTAGTATCAACCTCTCCTTCCTTTGTTATGTCCCCCCTTTTTTCTTTTCCAGCTAATACAGGTTATCCACTTGAACCTTGGCTGAAGACATCAGTCCAAACCCTAGGAGAGCTGCTGAGAAATGGTTCATCACAACCCTGTCACAGAAACTGATTGTCACTGAGCAGGTATTTGGCCTGCTGAAAGCTCATTCTAGTGCCTTGGTAAGTCTGAGGAAGCCCTTCAGTATGATCATGTTACTGCATGCAAAATGTTTACCGCATGTTGCATTCTGCAACATGATTATGTATCGGTCTGGTGCTCAAGTGCGTCATGATGGCTGTGCAGCTCCAGTTATCATTCTTGATACACCAGTGATAACAGTGATGTTGGCCAGCCGATGGCAGTAGTAATGAGATCCCATGTGTGAGGCTTAAGCACAGTACACAGGTGTGTAGGCAAAGATTCAGTATCTGTTTTACAATCATGGCCCATAATATTCAGGTAGAGGTACTTTTATAAAATAAAAATAAAAATCACATAGATCATACTTGATGAATGCAATATTAGCTGTGGACTATAATGTGTAGTGCATGTTTGACTGTCACTGTACACCAGACATGTTCATTCATCTTTGAAAAGATGTTTTTATCCCCACGCAATTATTTGCTTACTTTACGTGTTTTGTTTAGTGGCAGCATACCTCCACTCCCATTCCTAACTATATGCTTAATGGTGAAGACATAAAGCACAATGTTGGAGATAATAATTACTTTCTTGCTTTATGTGTTTTGTTTAGTGACAAACAATTACATATTCTGCACATATGACCTTATAGAGGCATAGTCTGCAGGAGTACCAGGGGTGGTGTAGAACTTTGATTGCAATAATAACTGAAAAGAATGTTTATTGCAGTTATGTGTAGTTTTCTGCTTTAGAAATTGAGTTCACTGTTACTTGAAAGAAAAGTTGTATTAGATTTATTGTTTGTCTTGCTGTCTCTTCACTGTTTTTCATATATAATAAAAAATAAGTTAATTTCTCTACAAAGTGACAATTGGGTGAGTACTTCTGCTTCACTTTACTGAGCATTGATTTCAACATCATTTGTAAGGTGTCCTGCATGTGTACTGTTTGCTGTTGCTTGTGGTGAGCAGTCATATTAAACTGCACATCAGATTAATCACTTTAGTCATGGACACAAATTCTTGTGCCATCAGAAATACTACTACTCAGCATTTTTGCAGTGGCTCTGTGTCAAGTGGCAACAGTGCAGGTTTTACTGGCATGATTTCTCATAGAAGCATGTGCATAGGCCTACTGCTACAACTCCCATGCACTAACCACACAATACTACCTTAAGTAACAGTTTGCACAACCACATAAAAATGACCCCTCCCTTTTTTCTCTTACTTTTGCACAGTATTACCCAGATAGTTTCAATAATTTGAAAAAAACTGTACTGGGACAAAATGACAATCAAAATGCAGACTCCAATATAAATTTACAAATCTTAGTATCAACCCAGTTATCAAGATGTTTTTAAATAGATATAATGATTAAGACTGTCTAATTGATCGAGAGAGTTTATTCCACATACAAACCATAGAATGTGATAGAGACTTTGTTCTAGCAACAGTTCTACATCTGCCACTTTTAAATGAATAGTTTCACCCCTAGTAATTTGAATAGAATCTGTAAGCCTTTTAGTTATGTACTTACCATAACTTCGGATGTATGGGATCCATCTCGCCTACATTCATAACAGATGGGTTCGGAGCCGATCCATCGGCTCCGACTCGGCAACTAATACACTAGCACGAAGTCTCTCATTGGCTGGGCTACTCCCTATCCCAGGATGCACTACACCTGCTTCCCCAGATCTTGTTTGTTCGCTTTCATACATCCATGCAAACACAGAAAAACTAGTAGTCACTATAACCAACTAAAGTTCTTCAAGAAAGATCGCCAAGAAAAAAGGGACTACAGCTCCTCTAAATCCGAATGGAAGGGGGAAGGAGGGTGGGTACTTATGAATGTAGGCGAGATGGATCCCATACATCCGAAGTTATGGTAAGTACATAACTAAAAGATGTAATGGGATCCTATTTCGCCTACATTCATAACAGATGGGACAGCGTCCCTAGCACCTACATCCCGGGTGGCTCATTGGAACACACTCCTGAGGACTGTGGAACCAAAGGAAGCTCTGCCTCGAGAAACCACATCCAATTTGTAATGAGAAATGAAAGTGTGCGGAGAAGTCCAGGTTGCCGCAGCACAAATATCATCTATTGATAACTGGGAGTGAAAAGCTACGGAAGTAGCCATTGCCCTGGTAGAATGAGCCTTGACTGGAAAGGGAAGGTCTTTGTTAGCCTGTGAATAAATAAAAATGATACAATCTTTAATCCATTTAGATATGGAGGTTTTTATTACTGGTTGACCCAATTTGTTCACTGCAAAGGAAACAAACAATTGATTTGATTTCCGCGTTTGAGCGGTTCTATTCAAATAAAAACGCAGTTGTCTATGTACGTCCAATTGATGCAAAGTATATTCTGCGTTATTAGAGAATTCTGGAAAAAAGACAGGGAGTTCTATAGTTTGTTGAATACAGAAAGAGGAGGCCACTTTTGGTATAAATGCAGGGTTTAATTTCAATGAAACTCTATGCTTGTGAAAAATCAAATAGGGAGGATCAGAACAAAGAGCTTGAAGTTCTGAAACTCACCTAGCAGACGTTATGGCTACTAAAAAGGCCGTTTTCCAAGACAGAAATTTTAAATCACAGGTAGCAGCTGGTTTGAAAGGACGGGCAGTTAGGGCAGCAAGAACCATATTCAAATCCCAAGGGGGGACAGGATGAGATAAAGGAGGCCTAAGGAGCCAAGCCCCTTTAAGGAAAGCCTTACAAAGTTTGTGAGACATCAATGAAGGTTCAAATGAAGCATGAAAATTAGAGATCGCCGCTAGCTGAACCTTAATGGTAGAAACTGAAGAGCCCGACTGAAAAAGGGAGGCCAGAAAATTCAGAACCTCCGATACTGGTGCAGTGAGAGGATCTATACCCGTTCTTGAGCCCAGAAGGCAAACCTTTTCCATTTACTGGAATAAAGTTTGATGGTGGAAGGTTTATGAGAAGAAGACAGTATGTGGACCACGTCCGGCGAAAGAGCATTGTCTCGGACTAAGGATGGAAGTGGAGTAACCATGCTGCCAACTTCAGGGACCTGAGAGACGGATGAAACCGTCCTGACTGATGAGTCAACAGGTCTGGCACCGGATCCAGAAACCATGGACCTTCTATCGCATGCCTCTGTAGGAAAGGAAACCAAACTTGACGAGGCCAGTGCGGGGCAATCAAAATCATCTCGCTCTCCATGTAAATGGCCTTCTGTATCACCCTCGGTAGGAGGGGGAACGGAGGGAAGGCGTAGAGAAGACCGGGGGGGCCAAATGTGAGTCAGAGCGTCCCTGGGAATCTGTCCCTGAGAAGGGAACAGTGTGAAGAACTCTCTGCATTTGGCATTGTGAGGGCTGGCAAACAGGTCGCAGCAAGGAAGACCCCATCTGTCGAAGATTTTCGCAGCTATACCCTGGTTGAGGGACCACTCGTGGGGTAAAAGAATGGTCCTGGTTAATCTGTCTGCAATCACATTGGACTTCCCCGGTATGTGCGTTGCCATTAGAAAGCGGTTGGTAGCTACCGCCCAGTGCCAAAGTCTCATGGCTTCTCTGCATAGTGGGTAAGACCTGGTTCCACCTTGCTTGTTTATGTACCACACCACCAACATGTTGTCGGATAGGATAGTAATCGGGCCCTGTGGGAGAGCGTGATGGAGAGCTTGGAGTACCAATAGTACTGCTCTCATCTCCAGGACATTGATATGCAAATGCGTTTCCTGGATCTGCCATGTGCCTTGGACCAACCTGTCCAGGTAATGACCCCCCCACCCTACCTGGGAGGCGTCCGTAGTCACAGTGGCAACGGGACGTTGAGGTATAAAGGGTCGCCCCTGGTCGAGATTTGATTGGAGAAGCCACCAATGCAGATCTCGGCGGCAACTTTCCGTGATTATGATTAAGTGGTTCAAGGGAAGTTCCTGATAAGACCATTGAACCGACAGTAGCCATTGTAAAATTCGCATGTGAAGTCTGGCCAAGGGAACTAAAAGTATGGTTGACGCCATCGAGCCCAACAGTTGTAGGATCCGATGGGCGGGGCTCTTAGTAGGGGAAGACAGGATTTGACTTGATCTTGTAGGACCTGAATTCTTGCTGCCGGTAAAAAGGCGCGCATTCTTTTTGTGTCTAAGTCTGCACATATGAAAGTATTACGCTGAGATGGATGTAGTACAGATTTTTGCAAATTGAACGTGATCCCTAAGAAACGCCCAAGGTGAGCGTGGCTCTGAGCGCTTGGAGTAGTAGATGCTCGGAGGTGGCAGTAAGGAGCCAGTCGTCTAGATAAGGAAACACCTGGAATCCCAGACTTCTCAGGTGAGCAGTTACCACTGCCAGACACTTGGTGAACACCCTGGGGCTGTGGTGAGACCAAAGGGCAGTGCTCGGAATTGGAAATGACTGACTCCGAGGTGGAAGCGTAAATGTCTCCTGGACTCTTGAGCTATGGGAATGTGATAGTAAGCGTCCTGGAGATCTATGGAGCACATCCATGCATCTTTTTCCAGCAAAGGAAGAATAGATTGAAGAGTGACCATTCGAATTTGGACTTCTTTATGAAACGATTCAATGAACTGAGGTCCAAAATGGGCCTGAAGTCCCCTGTCTTTTTTGGTACCAAAAATAATCTTGAGTAAGTTCCTGATCCGATCTGGTCGATGGGGACAGGCTGGATGGCTCTTTTTTCTAGCAGCTTTGAAACCTCTAATGCTGCCTGATCCCGCTGACTGGGTGGTACGTCCGGGATTTCCCTTAAAGAAAGGGGGGGTTTGTTGAAGGGGATGATATAACCTCCGGTAATAATGCGAAGCACCCACTGATCGCTTGTTATGGATTCCCAAGCTTGTGGGTGCGCCGCAAAACGACCCCCGACTGGCTCCGGAGTTGCACAGTCGGGCAACAACTCAGGAACGCTGGTTGTATGAAGAACCACGAAAGGAATCGCGGTCTCCAGAGTTACGGGGGCCTCTGCCACCTCTGGGGCAGCGTCTTCCAAAATCCCCCCCCCCCTGCCTCTGGAGGGGGAATCACTGGGTGGAGTAGGGAAAGACTTCTGAGATTTTCTAAACCACATTTTCCCTCCTCTCCGAGCCTTGGGGTAAGGCCTAGAAGGAGCGGAAAATCGGGCCCCAACGGCAGTCAAAGTCTTGCCCTCCTGCTCGCACCGAGTTAGTGTGTCCTTCACCTTGGGTCCAAACAAAGATGACCCATCAAAGGCGCGTGAAGGAAGACTTGAAGGCCTCATGAGCGAACACAAGTGTAACCAGGCTTGTCTCCTGAGGGCAACGCCTGTTCCCGCTGCTCTACTCGCCCCTTCGGCCGCATATGAAATGAGCCTCATGGACGAGTTAACAATAGAAAGGAGGGTAGTCATCTGTGCGCCAACAGTCGGGGCCAGCGCCTCAGGTAGGTTACCAACAAGAGAGTCATTTAGCTCTTTGAGAAGATCCCTTTGGAGCCTCGTAAAATGACATAAGTAGTTCAGCGACCGTAAGGCAAAGGCCGCTGAAGACAGGGTACGCTTCCCGTACCTATCCATACTCCTAGAATCCTTATTAGGAGGATGAACAGACGTCGAAGCCTCTGCCACGTCCTGCTGTGTGGCAGAAGCCACCACCAAAGCATCTACAGGCACACCCTTTGTGAGAAACTCCTTCTGGGGGGGGGGCTGACAAATTTATTGGGCCTCGCAGGCACCGGTTCCACAGAATCAGGGTGTTCCCACGCCCTTCGAGAAACCAAATCAAGGAGTTCATCGAAGGGCGGAGACACCCAGGAGGCGGAAGGCTGGGCCCCAAAGGCCTTGAGGAAGACTGACTCCTCAGCTGAAGGGGTTTTGGCTTGCCAGTCACCTCTCTGTCTCAGAATCTCCAAGATATCTGAGAAGGAGATATCATCCGAAGATGATTTGGGGGACCCTTCTGCGTCATCGAGGTCAGTATCCGATGTAACAGACTCATCTTGGGAGTCTACGTGCTTCCTCTTACACAATTTCTTCCGTGGGGTTCGTCCGAAGCAGTTTCGGACGGACCACCGAAGAAGGAACCCCCGATGGGGGTATCCTCAGGCCCTGGGGCCCCGCTGCCGGGGAGCTGCAACACAACAGAGGCACCAGTCTCCAAATCTAGGGACGGTGAGGTAGAATCTTGCTGAACCGGCAAAGGCATGGCCAGCGTGCTCCTCATGGCCTCAAAGGCCGGACCTCCAGAATCCAAGGAGGTCACTGGTCTAGAGGCCACGATGGCACTGGGAATTCCAGCAGCCGATGCTCCGAGAGGAAGACTAGGCACCGAAGCACCCAATCCCAAAGTGTTCCCCTCGGGCCCGGCTGAAGAGGTCGCAGTACCAAACCCTGAACCGGAGGACAGGGTAGGAAGCACAGTCGGAACCGAGAGACCTCGAAGGGGTCTCTGCTCCGACCGTATGGCTCCGCTTTGCTCCATCACCACCGACTCCAACGGCTCCGAGGAGGTTGGAGGAGGAATCGAATGTGTTGGAGGGGGGATCGGCTCCGAAGCTAACTGTGCTGGAGCCGAGACCAATTTAGTAAACACTGGAGATTGGAATAGCCTCTGTAAAACCCTATCCAGGTCCGAATCTGAAAGTCTCGATGATTTAGAGGAGGTAGACAATCGAGAAGACTTTCCTCTCGGCTCCGAGAGAAGGGGACCGGCTCCGAAACGGCTCCAATGCTATCGGCGCAGACTCCACCACAGCATGGACCACCATCGGCACCGAAGGAGCCTTCTTCGGAGCCGAGGGGGAAGAGTCTGAGCTGCACACTTCCACCGGCTCCGAAGCCATTGGAACCGATGGAGGTGATTCACCTCTCGATACTCCAACTTGTGGCTCCGAAGGCAATGGAGCCGAGGTAGGAGGTATCGAGGCAGACCCTTCGACCCTCGGCCCCGAAGTCAGTGGAGCCGAGGAAGAAGAGGTCATTTTTGTCTTTTTAGAAGTCGGCCCCGACGGACTTGTCGGAGCCGACGATCTTTTCTTTTTGGAAGCAACAGGTAGATCTAAGGCTTCCTCAAAAGAAGGTTTGATAAGCCCTTTCAATATTAACTTGTTCTTGCGTTCTTGAAGAACTCTAGAGGAGAACGCATGACAGACGCTACAAGTCTCTTGCAGATGTTTCAGCCCCAAACAATAAACACAGACTGAATGACTTTCTGTAATGGACATTTTATAATTGCACCGAGTGCATTTTTTAAAACCTGACTTTTGTTCCTTAGACATGATACAGGCCACAACAAGTAAAAACTCTATGGAAATCTTACTCTACCACAACAAGTATAGCACTATACACAAATTGCGCCAACTGAAAAGCCTTGAGACACACTGGCGCGAGTACTGGTGAAAGTTTACCTCACAACAATTAGAAACAAGTTAAATGGCCCAAAGCCCTCTAATTTAAATGGGCTTTGCCCGAAAAACAACTAACCAAAAGTTAATTAAACCTAATAGCACTCAAAGGTAGGGCAAAGGCCCTCTAACTTAAACGGGCCTTACCCGACTGAATAAATTAAATTTTTTGGAAACACTCAAGCACTCAAAAAAAATAAGAAATAGTAAGAAATAGTAAGAAATAGCTGTTAAAACAGCTGTTTGGTTAATATAGACAAAAATTCCCTAGGTCAAGGACCAATAAGGTAAAAAGAACCACTTAGCTCCAGCCAAGTCGAGACCACGTCCAGCTTGTTAAGCGGCAAACGAGATCTGGGGAAGCAGGTGTAGTGCATCCTGGGATAGGGAGTAGCCCAGCCAATGAGAGACTTCGTGCTAGTGTATTAGTTGCCGAGTCGGAGCCGATGGATCGGCTCCGAACCCATCTGTTATGAATGTAGGCGAGATAGGATCCCATTACATCTAATGTTTAGTAATAATTGGAACTCCTCATTCCCTAGTGCCTGATAAGCTAGGCACAACTTTCTTTGCAAAAACCTATAACATATGGGAAAAAGACCTAAAACTTCCAATCTAGCTTGATATGGAAGATTTTTCATCCTAGAAATTCTCTTTCAAACTTTCCTCTGTATTCCTTCCAAAATCAATAAATCCCCTTTGGAAAATGCACAAAACATCATATTTATTTTATTTTTATTTTTATTTTACATTTGTTTACCGGGAAAATCCGACTGGATACATGTCCATTTTCAGCGTAGGCCCGGGGAGAAAAGCTCCAACATCAGAAAAAAAACAAACAAATGTGAGTTACATACATACCAGTTTGTGGATAGTTACAGATACATGTCATAGTGTTCTACAAACAAGGGAGGAAAATTACTAGTATAAGTAATGTAAGCAGTATACTTTCACACACATACTAAAAACAACAGTCATAGGATAATGGTAAAAAAACTAGTCCTGTAAAAGAACTAGTAAACGCAGATAATGGTCTATCATGAGATTTTTTGTTACAGGAATAATAAAAGAGGATTTAAGTTAGAGAGAGTAGAGAAGAGCCTTAGGATCCTAGGTAGGAGTTAATCAGGAAATGAGCATTGGCATAGCCAGTGCGACTGGAAGTAGTGGAGTAGATTTTTTTTGAAGTGGGTTAGACAGGTAGTGGTGATAATACTAAGAGGAAGGGAGTTCCATACTTTTCCAATGACGTTTGTAAATAGAGCATCACCACCTGAGTTGAAGGATTTAACCATTTTCAAGAGTGGCCTGTTAGAGGAGCGAAGACTGTTAAGATTGGTATATGGTATGACTAAATTCTTAAGTGCAGGAGATTTATCAGGTTGTTTGAGTATTTTAAATGCCTCAATAAGTTGGGTCTGCTGTAAAAGGTTTGGGAGTTCTATCCACCCTAAGTTTTTTAGGTTGATACAATGATGGGTTCTATACGGTGTTCCTGTTGCAAATCTTGCAATATGATTGTAAGAACAGGAGAGTTTATTTAAGTCGGTTTTGTTCAGGTTGGTGAAAATTGTGGAGGCATAGAGAAGGGTAGAGAGCAAATGTGTGCGGGCAATGGTCACTTTTGCCATTGGTGTTAGTAAATTTTTGATTCTGTATAGTGATCCTAGTTTTTTATTCACGGTTTTAATGGCTACATTAATATGTATATCGAACCTCAGTTTATTATCAATGGTGACTCCTAGAAGTTTAGTGTGAAGGTCTGGGGAGATAATGGTCCCATTATTTGATTGTATGGAAAAGTCTATAAAGGGAAGTTTGTGGGTTGGATGGAAGAGTAATAATTTAGTTTTTTTGGATTTAGGATTAACTGACGACCTGATAGCCAGTTTTCTACTCTTGTGAAGCAGTTTTGGGTTTTGGTTAGTAGTTTGTCTAAAGATATATCGGAACATACTAGTGTCGAATCATCAGCATATTGAGTACAGGTGGCCTCAGGGATGGCTTTATGAAGGTCGTTAATAAAGACTGAGAAAAGAAGTGGTCCCAATATGGACCCTTGAGGAACCCCAATGGTGTTTGGTAGCAGATTGGAGAGTTTATTCTGCCAGAGTACTGCTTGCTTCCTGCCAGAGAGGTAGGCATGGAACCAATTTAATGTTAAGTTATCCAGATATAAATTTTTTAAGGTGTCAAGAAGTAGTTGGTGGTTGACCATGTCAAATGCCTTTGATAGATCCAGAAAGAGGGCAGATGACACTTTTGTATCATTACGGTTATGATTTATTGTATCCGTAAAGGAGAGGAGGGCCGTTGTTGTGCTGTGGTTGGGTCTAAAGCCATGTTGAGAACTGGTTAGTAGTTTATTTTGGATAAGATATTGAAGAAGTTGTCTATGCATGCATTTTTCCATAATTTTGGCCAGAGGGGACATTATGGCTATAGGCATGTAGTTAGATAGTTCTGTGGAAGAGCCCCCTTTATGAAGTGGAATTACGTGGGATATTTTCCATATCGAGGGAATTATAGATTCTGTAATGGTCCGATTGATAAGGATAGAGACGGGGTAGGCTATGACATCTGCAGCTTTTTGTAAGTATTCCACTGGGAGGAGGTCTGCAGAGAGGGTAGTTGGTTTAAGTTTTAGTAGTAGAGATCTTATTAAGGATGTGGGGACAGGTTTTAGGTTGAAAGTATGTGTAGGTTCTGGGATACTCTCAATTACTGCCAAGCTGACAGTGGATAGTTGGTTGGCTAAGGTTTGGATAATATTCGTAAAGAATGTATTGAAAGTATTGGCTATTTCTTCAGGGTTTTTATCCAGTACTACTTCTGGGGTCGGAGTGGAAGATTTGCCTGGGTGGAGAAGGTTGTTTAAACCTGCCCAGAATTTTTGAGGGTTATTTTTGGTGTTTATTTTGTAGTTCATAGGTTCATAGGTTCATAGGTTTATACTAGGCTATCTGCCCTAAGGCATTTATAAGCCTAGCCCAAAGTTTTGTGGCTTACGCCACCCCTTATGTTAAAAAATACTGTGCCCATTAGTTTGTTGTGCCTCTGTCCAGCAGTGACACAGAGATGATTCCCGGGGTAAACCTACGATCTCCCATCCACTGGTCAAGATTTCTCTTGAACAGAGCCAGCGAGGTGCTCTGCCTCACATGGACCGGGATTTTATTCCACAGCATAGGGAGTCTCTGGGTGACAAATCTATCCCTCCAGCATGTCCTATTTATATCCGTGCTAAGGTTTAAGTCGCTTGCTCTAGTGGATCTGGTAGATTTGGATTTTTTTGAGGTGGAGCATGTCCATTAATTCCGGGTTGGACATGGCCTTGTATGTCAGGCACAGGTCACCTCTGAGCAGGCGGTATGCGACTGAATAGAGCTGGAGTTTCTTCAGTCTGGCAGCATATGACAGATTTTGGAGTCCCTTTATCCTTTTGGTGAGGAACTTTTGGGGTCTCTCCAATTGCTGCAGGTGTCGGGTGAGATACATCCCGAATGGGGCATTGTACTCGATCATTGGTCTGATAAGTGAAGAGTACAGGGGAACAATGACCTCACTTGATCTGGATGTGAATCCCTTCATGATCAGGTGGGCAATGTAGAAGGTCATTCTAACCACTTTAGCAATGTGAGTGTCAAAAGAAAGGCCACTGTCAACCTGGGTCCCCAGGTCCCTGATAACCTCTTCTGTGTTTAATGGATTGCCACCTATATGGTAGCTTGGGGTTACCTTGTTTTTCCCGAAGGGTATGACTATACATTTTTTGGCATTTAACTTCAGGCCATGGCTCTGGCACCAGTTATCAGTTTCCGTGAGACCCCTCTGAAGGATATTTGTGTCCGATGTACTTTCCACTATGGCGCCCAGTTTGCAGTCATCTGCAAACTTTGTCAGCCATAGTCCTCCTATGTTTGCCTGTACGTCTGAGAAGTAGATGCCGAACAATAAGGGGGCCAAGGACTGAGCCCTGTGGGACACCACTTGTGACCGGCTTGGAGTCTGACATGGCGCCAGCAACTCTAACCCTGTGGGTTCTGTCCTTTAGCCAGTTTGCAACCCATATTGTGACATATGGGTTTACATTTAAGCTGGTAAGTTTCTCTATAATACCCGAGTGGGGTATTGTGTCGAAAGCTTTTGCAAGGTCAAGGTAGGCTGTATGGACTGCCTTTCCCTCATCAATGGCCTTGGTGACTGTTTCGAAGAAGTCGACCAAGTTCAAAAGGCATGATCTGCCCTTGACAAAGCCAAACTGGGTCGGGTCCAATGTCTGCAAGTCCCCTATGTCTTTGTTTATGAGTTCCATTATGATCCTCTCCATAGCTTTGCAGACCAGGCTTGTTAAGCTTATGGGGCGGTAATTACCAGGGTCCGTAGAGGTACCGCCTTTGTGGAGTGGGACCACAGTTGCCGTACGCCACTCATTGGGCACGTATCCTGTGGTAAGGCTAAGATTAAACAGTTGCCTTATATGCGGGTTTAGTTCCTCGTTGAGTTCGTGTAGCACACAGCTGGGGACACCATCCGGTCCCATTGATGCTGTGTTTTTAGCTTTAGAGAGAGCAGCTTTCACCTGTGCATTTGAGATGTCTGGGAGGCTACACTCCACTGGGATAGTTATCTCTCCTTTTGGGGGGAAGAGGGGGGTGAAGTTTGCACTGAACCTGTCTGCCAGTATGTTGGCAATGTCTGTGGGTTCAGTGATTTTTGTATCATTTTGGACTAATTCTGAGCATATCTGGGAGTTTCCACCCAGGTTTCTAACATAGCTGAAGAAGGCCTTATGATTGTCTTTTGAATCTATTGCAATTTTTCTCTCAAAGTTGGCCTTGGATGATTTTATGAGTGCTCGTATTTTTTACTAATAATGATCAAGGGTGTCTTCTCTTTTATGGATTTTGCTCTATCATGTAACAGCTTTCTCCTCTTATTGTAAAGTTTGTTTATGGCTGGGGTCCACCAGACTGGACGTTTGCCCTTGGTGGAAAGAGTCTTGGTTTTATTAGGGATTGCCTGATCCATGCAGTCCTGGAGGTGTTCGTAGAAGGCATTTGTAAGGGCTTCCGCAGCTTGGGTTGTGGTTTCCACTGGCTCGGGGGCCTTGAAGGATACCACACCAGTCTTGAGTAGTGTGAAGTTTGCTTTAGAGAAGTTCTTCACTGTGGTCTGTTTTGTTTGGGGTGGGGGCGGGATGTAGATTTCCAGTGAGATAAGTTTGTGATCTGATCTCACCAATGAGGGATATACTTCCGGTGTGGAGCATTTTGTCCAATTGGCAGTAATAGTTTTTTTTGTCAGATAGTATGGCTTTTTTGTTGCATTTCTTTGCTGCTGGAATTTAATGTGGTCTAAGGTAGATTTGGTTGTACACCAAATTTTCCAGGTCTTAGATTAAATATATGTAATAAACATTTTTTAAATAATTCTGTATTCCTTGAAATAAATTTCTTAAAAATTAATGCTACAACTTTGAATGTTTTGGTTTTAATTACTTCTTACATTCTGAAATTCAGTAAAACTGTGGTTCCTAATTTCACCTTGACATCCAAACTAGGTTTGCCAAAGTATAGGACCCCTCATTTATCTTTATTAATATTTAGCCCAGTATAATTTAACCAAAAAGCTTCTTTACTCAAGTAGAGATGAAATTCTATATCTCTTGATGATGTTACAACTTGTCCACATTTAATGTTGTGAATAGTTATGCATTGAAAACCATGCATGAAATCTAAAGGTTGTACAACTTTTATTACTTGCAGTTTGTAGTGTCATTTACAAATCTAAGGTGTCATATACAATGTCCCCTAAGGACAGTGTGGGGGATTGTTCTAGTGGCTGTGAGCTAGTACAGGCAAGTGCAGTTGATGCTGAGTTGCAGCAATGGCATAATGTATTAAGTGCAGGGGAACCTGTAGACATTCATCTGACAGTGCTGAGTGACCATGACCTGGACTGTGAGGCCTGCCTGCTTTTCTTTGGGTTATATAACCCCTATACTTTGCAGCACTTTTTTAAGAAGTACATGGGGTCCGTCCATCTCTAACTCCATCTGTGCGACTAGTCCCCCATCCAAGTCCAGCTGTGCTTCCTATGTGACTCTGGTTAGTCTTTATTTCTGTGTGCATGGAAGCGGACATTGATGCCATTTGTGCCACCATGCTGCACATGAGGATTATCATGACGTTGTTCTTTGCCTCCACCATTCCCATGTATTGATGAAATTCTTCATGTGTACCCTGCAGTACTCTAACCATCTCTACCTGACTGTCTGTGGCAGTGATTTGTACCTGCACAATCTCCCAGCTCATCTGCTTCTGGACAGCCAAGGCCTTTTTTGTCTTAGGAGCTAGCTGTAAGATATCCCTTCACCTGGCAACCCCTTGCACAGGTATGATGGTGGGTTCTGCTTACTCTGAAATGGTAATGTCTTCCTCAAGGTTTCTAGGTTGTTCACAAGAGACTGGTGTTGAGCCAAGTGATGATTCTCTCTCTCAGTTCAATGTTATGTCCACATTCTGCTGATTGTCTGAGCAGGCACCACTGCCTATGGATATATTAAACTGCTCTGGGGTTGGGGGTCCTTGCCAGTACATTTCTGGACTATATGCCACTGTCCTCTGGCTATGTCATGAATGTGACAGTTATGGCATCATTGTTGACAGCCATTGTGCTCTCAATTCAGTCTGCTGTGCTGGCACAGTGGCAGTGTTTGTTTCTGGTGTTGAGCCCATTAAGGAATAAGTGATGACATGGTAACTGAGATCTTTGACAAGAATAATTATCTGTAAACATATGATGCACACACCTACCACACAAACAGTGGGCACTTTTTTGTTTACCTGAAGTGGATCGGGCACCTGCTGATGTAAATGTTATGGTTCATAGGTTCATAGGTGTTTACTAGGCTAACAACCACAAGGGCCTTTTTAAGCCTAGCTATGCATCCCAAATCTCTGAAAAGTTCTGCTACCCTTGATAAGTGTAAGCATGGGCCTGGGAGAGGAATCATTTACAGGTTACCTGTGTCCATTAGAGACATAGGTGCCAAACCATGGATGAGTTTCCTGTTTCCCATCCAATTGTCCAAGTTGCACTTGAATTGGGTTAGGGAGGAACTCTGCTTCACATGGATGGGGAGCCTGTTCCATAGATGGGTAGTCTCTGGGATAAATAACTATCTCTCCAGCAGGTCCTATTTATATCACAGATAAGGTTTAAGTCTTTAAAACAGTAAGTTTGGTGTTGTTTGTTTTGTGGATATGCAGGAAGTCCATTAGAGTGGGGTCTGACAATGCCCTGTATGACAGGCATAGATCTCCCCTCAAAAGCCTGTAGGAGACAGAATACAGGGATAGTGCCTTGAGGCGGTCTGCATAGGACATATTACTTACGTCCTATATTGTTTTAGTGAGGAACCTCTGTGGACATTCCAGTTGTTGGATATGCCTGTTTAGGTACATACCAAAGGGGGCATTGTACTCAATGATAGGTCTGATGAATGCTGAATACAGTGGAACAGTGACTTTCTTGGACTACCATGGATACCATATCTTTGTTTATAAGTTGCGCAACATAGAATGATTTCCTCACCACTGTAGACATGTGATGATCAAAGGCTAGATTACTATCTATGTGTGTCTCTAAGTCCCTGACTACTGGGTCAGCTCTAAGGGATGTGTTGTCAATATGATAGTTACCAGGGATGGATGACTTCACAAAGGATACTATTATGCATTTCTTGCCATTTAGTTTTAGTCCAGGGCTCTGACACCAGTTGTTTGTCTGTGTCAGCCCCTCCTGTAGAACATTTGTGTCACTGTAAGATTTGATGATAGCTCCTAATTTGCAATCATCTGCAAATTTAGTCAGCCAGAGACCACTGACATTGACCTTGACTTCTTAGAAGTAAATGCCAAAAAGGAGTGGCCCAAGGAAATGGGTTACATGCACAAAAGTACTCTGGGCATTGTATGTCAGCATGAAGTATTGCCATCAGCTATGCACTGATTTTCCACACTGCATGACTATGGCTGCTGCAGCGGTCTGAAGTACTGTTGTTCACACGACCTCTGATAATTTCTGTGGTACCATCGTCTGCATCATGGTCATCACCCCTTATGGAGGGAAGGTACTCCTCATCAGGTGTTAATGGATGCATTGTGTAATGGCTCCCATCAGTGCTGCTATGGCCAATTACTTTCTGACTATCTTTGCTCTTTACATGTCCCACTAGGTTATTTGCTGTTTTCCTACACTGTGCCAATATGCAGTTCCTTTTCTATACAGCATTGATGTCAGCTACTACTTGATGTTAAGTTGTCTATATCGCCTTCATTCTTGCTGGATGGGTTCGGAGCCGACCTCGGCTCCGACTCGGCCACTCTAAAAGCTCGAGAGTTGGTTCCACCGGCTCGAGGCTCCCCTTATATCCCACAATGCTAGGCGTGAGTTACCTCAGATCTCGTTTGCCGCTACAGCTATCGAGGTGTGTTTTCTCCTGGCTCCAGGTTAGTGAAAGTTAGACTAGTTTAAATTCTTTAGACTTAAGCTAGCTTAGTGTATTTCTCTTTCCCCTTAGTGTAGTGGATATTTATCCCTTCTACTTTTTATCCAGCCCCTTTTTTTCTAAAGAACTTATAAGTTCTTTCCCTAGGCCTTTGGGCCCTTCCTTCCCTTCCTTAGGGTGTGCATGTGTTTGATTAGAATTTAGGAATTTTAACTTAACTTACCCTTTAGTTAAATAATTCCTTTTAGACCCCTATCAGTGTAATCTGTGTGTGTGTGTTTTCTGTGTGTGATTACACTTCGGTTCCTTGAGTATGTCCAAGGATACAAAGGTCTCAGGCTTCAAGAAGTGTGACTCGTGCTGTCAGAAAATGTCTCTGACAGACGGTCACACTTCTTGTGTGTATTGCCTGGGACCTTTACACCTGCAGGACTCTTGTGCTGTATGCCATGGCTTCAGCCCTAGAGTCCTGCAGGAGAGAAAAAACAAACTCATTTTAAGGGGTTTGATTAAGCCTGAAGGTTCCCTTTCTGTGACATCGGGGAAACCCTCTAAGGCTTCCAAGACCTCGGCTCCAGCTTCAGAGTCGAGGCCTAAGGCTTTGAAGCCTACTGCTTCATCGGCTCCGGCTGGAGCCGATGAGTCTTTGACTGCAGTATCTGTGGTTCCCTCGGCTCCGGCCGGAGCCGAGGCATTAGAGATTCCTGGGTCGGCTCCGATCAGACCATCGGATCCGACATCTAGAAAGAGATCGAGGTCACCGTCCCTTGGCTCCATTCATTCGGCTCCAGCGTCTCCCCTGCTGTCTCAATGGAGCCACAGATCTCACTCCTCCAGGTCATCGAGGCTCTCAGATCATGACCTCCAGAGGGTAGTGAGTCGACTTTTAAAGTCCGAAGCACTGGCCCAAATGCTCCAGAGTCTGACTCATCAGTCGATGCCTCAACTTGTTCCTATAAATATTCCTCCACCGACTCCTTTGAGCTCGGAGCCGGGGCGTCTCGGGACCGAGACTGTGGTAGCGTCGGAGCCGATACAATTGTCTTCGGCTCCGTCGTCGGCTCCGATTTCTTCTTTTGAAGAATCTCGGCGCCGGGCTTCCCTCGTCGGCTCCGAGGGGGTGAGTGGCATCGGACCCTTGTCCGACCCCTCTCCCTCTCGGTGCTTGCGCTGGTGAGCTCGGCTCCGACATCGGCCTCGAGCCATCTCTGTCAGTGCTGAGGGAGGTTCTCAGCTTCTCGGGCGGGACCTCTGGCTCTGCCAGACAGGGGTGCTCGAGGTCATGCGGAGTGTGTTGGAACCTTGTTCGACTCCACAGTCAGCTCCGACCGCCCCTCCCTCTTCGGTGCCTTTGGTTATGTCGACTCACTCCCTCATCCCAGACTGCAGAGAGCCAGCTCCTCAAGAATCCCCTGTGGGGATCTCATCCTCTTCCGAGGCCTCCCCTGAATTGGCAGGGGAGCCCCCTAGGAAGAGAAAGTGTAAGAGGAAGCACATAGACTCACCTGAGTCTGTCACCTCTGACACAGATTTAGAGGATTCCGAGGGTTCCCCACGTTCCCCGTCTGAAGATGTCTCTTTCGCAGACATTCTAGAGATCCTGAAACAGAGGGGAAATTGGCCAGCCCTTAACCCTTCGGAGGATGAATCTGTGTATCTTGAGGCATTTGGCTCTCACCCTTCCACCTCCTGGGTGTCCCCCCCCTTTGATCCCCTCATGCAGGTGGTTGCAAAGAAGGCCTGGACGGCTCCTGATTCAGTGGACCCTACCCCCAGGAGACCTTCCAAATTTATAACAGCACCAACTGACAAACAATTTCTCACAAAAGGTGTTTCTGTGGATGCTATGGTGGTAGCTGCTGCCACCAAGAAGGAACTAGCTGATCCTTCAGTGCCTGTTCATCCCCCTAACAAAGAATCTAGGTCTATGGACAGGTACGGAAGCGGATGTTCTCGTCAGCGACCTTTGCCATGCGTTAAGCTGAACTACCTATGCCATTTTACTCGTCTTCAAAGAGACTTGATCAAAGAAGCGAGTGATATGTTGAAGGATCCTATGGCTGTGGGTTTTCAAGACAAGATGAACACTCAGCTGGCTACCCTGAACTCCATAGCTAACTCCTCCATGCGCCTCCTTTCTTATGCGGCTGATGGAGCGAGCAGGGCTGCAGGGACAGGTGTGGCCTTACGCAGGCATGCCTGGATGCGGCTATGCAATTTTGCGGACCCCTTTAAAACGTCATTCACTAATTCCCCGTTTGATGGATCATCTCTTTTTGGTCCTCAAGTGAAAGAAACCTTGACTAGGTGCGAGACGGATGGCAAGACTCTTTCTGCTGTCGGAGTCCGTTTTTCTACTCCTTCTAGGCCTTACCCCAAAGGCCAGAAAAGTGGGAAAATGTGGTTCCGCAAACAATCTCAAGGGACTTCGCCTGACGCACAGAGTCGGTTCCCCGCCAGAGGCAGAGGGGGGAACAACAATGGTAGATGTCACCCTAGAGGCAGGGGGGGTCCGCAGAACCAGGGCAATCGAGAAACCTTCTCTGATAAGCCTTTTCAGCATCCCTGAGGTGTTGCCCGACTGCCCACCTTCGGAGGCAGTCGGGGGAAGATTGTCACTGTACCCAGAAGCCTGGCTATCCCTGACTCAAGACAAGTGGGTACAGTCCATCATTTCCGAAGGCTATTCCATTCCCTTCGTTCGCATCCCAAGCCAATCAAAAAAATCCCTTCCAGATGTTCCACCCGCTCAAAGGGATCTTGCAGCTTTAGAAATTTCAAAGCTGCTTGTAAAAAGAGCAATTCAACCAGTTCCAGCAGACCAACTAGGATCCGGAATCTACTCCAGGTTCTTTTTAGTTCCAAAGAAAACGGGACTGGAGACCAATTTTGGATCTCAGTATCTTGAACAACTCAGTCAAGAAAACAAGATTTCGGATGGTCACGCTGCAGTCCATCCTCCCCCTATTGGGAAAGAAAAGCTGGATGTGCTCTATAGATCTTCAGGATGCGTACTATCACATAAAAATGAGCAGACGCTCCAGAAGATTCCTCCGCTTCAGGCTGGGAACCAGTCATTTTCAATTCAGGGCCCTGCCCTTTGGTCTCACCACTGCCCCCCGGGTGTTTACCAAATGCATGGCAGTGGTAGCTTCTCACCTGAGACGTCAAGGATTCCAGGTGTTTCCATATTTGGACGACTGGCTCCTCACAGCTCCCACCAAGCATCTTCTTCTAATGGCCAGGGACTACACCTTTCGCATTTGTCAAAAGTTAGGCATTTCAATAAATTGCGAAAAGTCTGTTTTGTCGCCTTGTCGTACTATTACCTTCATAGGCGCAAATCTAGACACAGTCAACATGTCTGCGAGACTAACACATCAGAGAATAGCAGACATACACAAACTGGTCTCGCTCATCTTCAGCAGCAACAGAATCAAAGCCAGGTTAGTTCTGAAAGTGTTGGGGATTATGGCGGCTGCCATACCTCTGCTTCCATTAGCCAGGTTCCACATGAGAATCCTTCAATGGATGCTCTTCACGCAATGGTCATACCAGCAACTTCCGATGTCCCACACCATTATGATCACGCAAACATGCAGAAATCATCTTCTGTGGTGGATGTCTTCCCTCAGCTCTTATTGGGAAGACCTTTTGTTCCTTCCCCTCCGGTTGCTACTTTGACAACGGACGCCTCCCTGATCGGGTGGGGGGGGCATTATCAGGGCAGAACTGTCCAGGGCACATGGCAACCAGACGAATGCCACTTGCACATAAATGTTCTAGAGATGAGAGCAGTGCTTTTAGCGTTGCAAGCCCTTCAAGACTCTCTTCCCTTGGGAACGATAGCAATCCAGACGGACAATATGTCTGTAGTGTGGTATATCAACAAACAAGGCGGAACCAGGTCCTACCCCCTGTGTCGAGAAGCACTCAGACTGTGGCAATGGGCGATTTCTTCTCAGCGGTTTCTGATAGCAACGCACATCCCCGGGAAGTCCAATCAAATTGCGGACAAGTTGAGCAGAGCTATCCTCATGCCTCACGAGTGGTCTCTGAAAGACTCTGTTGTGAGAGAAATTTTTCTCAAGTGGGATCAGCCTTGCTGCGATCTTTTTGCTACTCCCCAAAACAGCAAGTGCAGAGATTACTTCACCCTATTCCCGTTACCAGGCCAGCCCAGCAGAGACGCTCTAGTCCAAGTTTGGCCCCGGGGACTTCTGTATGCATTTCTTCCCTTCCCACTAATCTCTCAAGTGATACAGAAAGCTATCACTCAGAAGGCCTCGTTGATCCTCATTGCTCCTTACTGGCCTCGACAAGTTTGGTTCCCCTTTCTACATCACTTTCTGTTGGAGCGACCTTGGCATCTGGACCTAGTTCCAGATCTTTTGATCCATCAGTCGGGTCAGTTTCATCGCTCCCTTCCCTCTCTGAACCTCACTGCTTGGTTCCTCCTATTCCAACCTTAGCCAGGCTTCCTCAAATATCTCACTCTGTTCGAGATATTTTGATAGCTTCCCATAAATCTTCCACTCGAAAGATTTATTTGAGTAAGTGGAAACGTTTCGCCTACTGGGCTCAAGGAAGGGACATAGATCCTTTCACTGCTTCCATCCAAATGGTCCTTGATTTTCTAGCTGAACTCTTCCATGCAGGTTCATCTCCTTCTACTCTTAAAGTTCAATTGGCAGCTATTTCTAACTTTCATGTGGGCATTTCAGAGTCTGCCATAATGTCCCACAAGCTTTGCAAAGCCTTTTTGAAGGGAGTTTTTCTACTCAGACCTCCTATAAGAAATCCTCCTCCTCTTTGGGACCTAAATTTAGTTCTTAGTTCTTTGATTCTTTCCCCTTTCGAACCTGCAGCCTCCTGTTCTTTAAAATTGCTGTCATGGAAGACACTCTTTCTGGTAGCTATTACTTCAGCTAGAAGAGTTTCAGAACTTCATGCACTCAGCTGTCGACCTCCTTATCTGTTGTTCCATAAGGACAGGGTATCTTCTGAACCAACCCGTCCTTTTTACCTAAGATAGCCTCGGCGTCTAACCTGAATCAAAGCATTGACCTCCCTGTGTTTTTTCCAGAATATTCTAACAGGTCTGAACAAAATTGCATTGGCTAGATGTTCATCATCAGTTAAGGTACTATTTGGATAGAACCAAACAATTCAGAAAATCTGACCAGCTGTTTGTCTCTTATGCAGAAGGCAGAAAGGGACTTTCAGTTTCAAAGGTATCATTATCTAGATGGCTAACATCTCTGATTTCCCTTGTTTATGAAATTAGACACCAAAAGCTGCCTAACAAACCTAAAGCCCATTCCACCAGAGCTTTGGCTACTTCTATAGCCTTCCAAGACAGACTGCCTATTGACACCATTTGTGCAGCGGCTACTTGGGCTACTCCTCACACTTTCACTTCTCATTATAAGTTGGATTTAGCTTCTAGGCATAGAGCTAACTTTGGTTCCACTGTTCTCAAGAATCTGTTCCGTTAGGCCACCCGGGACAAGGTGCTAGGGACGCGGTCCCATCCAGCAAGAATGAAGGCGAGATAGACAACTTAACATATAGAAGTTATGTTCTTACCATAACGTTCCATGTTAGTTGTCTTCTTCTCGCCTTCTTCTTGCGTCCCACCCTCCTTCCCCCTGGCCTGGACAGACCTAGAGGAGTTTGATTGTGACCTCTCTTTCTACCACCTCTTTACGTTAGGTATATGCTGCTGTGCATATTTTCCTGGATCAGGATGTAGGTCACCCTTCTCTTCTCCCTTGTTTATAGAGGTGGACTTTGTTTCTAGTTATTCTATTATTATTATAAGCTGGGCCTAGCTTACAAACGAGATCTGAGGTAACTCACGCCTAGCATTGTGGGATATAAGGGGAGCCTCGAGCCGGTGGAACCAACTCTCGAGCTTTTAGAGTGGCCGAGTCGGAGCCGAGGTCGGCTCCGAACCCATCCAGCAAGAAGAAGGCGAGAAGAAGACAACTAACATGGAACGTTATGGTAAGAACATAACTTCTATATTCCATGCCTTAGCTCTCTCTGCCTGCTTTAGCCCCCCCCCCCCACTTTCTCAAACAAACATTTCCCATATGCCCTGAGAGCATCCACAAGGATATGGTTCTCCTCAGGACTGAAGCTGTTTAACTGGTGTCTTGATTCCTGCTGCTGCAATGTGTTTTAACCTGAAAGCACATATTTTGGCTCAGGATTAAGCAGACTCCTACACATGATTGTTACACTACTACACTTTACTAGTACAAATTGCAAATGTGTATTGACTGTGCTGCTCCATTTATGCCACTAGAGCAGCACAGTCAATACACTTTACTAGTACAAATTGCAAAAGTGTATTGACTGTGCTGCTCTAGTGGCATAAATGGAGAGTCATGGAAACTACAGCCCAGCTGTCTTAGGTTTAGTTAGCAGAATGGCTTACTGATGGAGTGGCAAGGAGGGATGGAGGTGTGCTCATCTTTGGAGGAGGACAGTCATGTGGGTGCTACCCATAATGTCCATTGTAGAGGCTGGGGATTAGACAGTTCAAAACGGCAGAATGAAATCTATTAGTGTAAACTAAGGCCAACTTAGAAACGTACTATCCGCATGAAGTTCAACAAAGCTGAACTCCATAAATCACATCATTACACAAGTATGCATCTCTTCCAAAAGGAGAAAAATGAGTTCAGTTTCTCTGGGGTGAGATGTGGGGTGCTGAGTTATGGAAAATGCATGAGGTCACAGTAGTTCTCAATCATAGCACACTGTGCTATATCATGTATAAGTTTAAGTGTGTCCTATGTTACCAGTGAATAGAGCTGTATTTTGTCATACTAGTACTGCATCCTTAAAACCCTTGTAACAGTTAGAAAATACTATCCATGCTTTACTTGAAAGGGGAAAAAATAAAAATGAAATAATGTATCTCTACTTTCCTTCACAACTATTGTATGGCGAAAACACAGCATACATCATCTGAAGAGCAATTAATGTCTGAATCATTTGGAAAATGGATTAAGGAAGTTTGCTGTGAGGAGATATGCACTTTGTTAATGTAAACATTAAAGAGGAGAGGGCCAAGAATATGGCCTTGGGGTAGCCTAACGGTAACTGTCAAGAAGGGCGAGAGAGTGTTATGCTATTTTACACATTGATGTCTGTTGGATAAGTAGCTACTGACCACTGGAGAAAAGTCTGGGGTAGGCTTAAAGAAGACATTTGTTGCAGCAGAATGATGTGTGAGTTACTGAAAGCTTTAGAGAAGTCAAGGAATAAAGAAGAAACAGGTTTGCAACTGTCCCTAGCTTTGGTGATTATGTTTGTAAATGTTAATAGAGCAGATGTTATGATGCTGTGGCCAGGGAAAATTGTGTAGGATGGAGGAATTGTTCATGGAGGAAGTAGTGAAATAGCTACTTGAGAATATATATTCTCAGGATTTTAGACAGTGGGGACATTATAGCTATAAGTCTAAAGTTTGCTAATTCAGTTGAGTTACTGCTATTGCGGAGTGGAATAATGTATGACTTTTTCCTGTGGGAAGGAATATAGGATTCTTGTATTGACCATTTTATAAGAATAGAGATGTGGTAGGCTATAGCATCAGCTGCAGTTTTCTGCTGGGAGGTTATCAGCAGATGGTGGGATGGGTTTCCATTTTTTGTAGGAGTTTTTATAGAGGAAGTTGAAATGGGCTGTGAGGTGAAAGAAGAGGAGATAGTAGGGTGGGGATGATGTGTATTGGGTTTATGGAAGAAGTTACTTAGTAAGGTTTGGTATGCTGTCAATGAAGTAAGAGTTCAGTTTGGGATGCTATTTCTATTGCAGAAGAGTTGAGAGAAACGTTTGGCTGACTTTTAGTTTCTGGGTTTAATATTTCTCAGACAGAAGATCAGAATTTTTGGGTTGTTTCTATGGTTGTTTTGAAGAATGTTGTAGTACTTTTTACTGGAGTTAAATTACTTTTGGGAAGATTATATAGCTCTTTGACGTTTTTCATATTTTGGCATGTGTTATCTTTTAACCATGTTTTCCAGGCTTTGTCTCTGTTTTGCTTGAGTAGCTGAATACTTTTGCTTAGTCAAGGAGTACAACTAGTTTTGTTCTTTTCATGGCAATTGAGAATATTGCATTAAATTCCTGAACAGCCTTATCTAAAGGTAGTACCAGTTATAAGATTTTAGGGTGGATGTAAATGTGTCAATGTTAAATTTTCATAGGTTATGAATTACTTTGTAAGAACTGTGTTTAGGTTAGTGAATATTAAGTCTATTACAGTATGCTGGGAGTTGGTCGCTGAGAATATCAGGAAGAGTACCAGATTTAATATATCTGTTGAGGTTAGATATCTTTATCCAATCTAGTATTGTACCTTTATCATTAGATTTGCTATATCTAGTGGGAGTAGTTATAAACTGGATAAAACCAGAGAGATTCATGATTGAGGAGGCAGAATCTGAGCTAAAAGTTTGCTAGTCAGTACTGATATTTCCTAGTATTATTTTCTCATTAAAGATAGTATTAGATAGCCAGGAGGTGATATCATCCAGTAAGATCAGATTGTTTCCTGGGGATGTAAAGAACTATTATGCACAAGATTTTGTGGTTGTTCAGTTTAAGAAAGAATATAAAAAGCTCAGTATTAGGAAGTTTAGCATAATGCGTGGGTAAGGTGAGTTTGTATGAATTTGGGTAAAAATGGCTATGCCTCCTGATTTTTTTTTTATCTTCCTTGGTCTGAAGGTAATAATTCATCTGATGTTGTAAATCTTCAGTCATTCATTACTGATGGGTATTGCTTCCAACCTCGGAACCGAGTCGGACGTTATAACAAGCTCACTTCAGCCAAAAAAACTCTTGAGCTAAGCTTACCCATAGTGCCCCTCTATCACCTCAGATCTCGTTTGCTGTGTAGAGTGTCAAGACACATCAGGCCAGATCTCAAACTAAGTTGTTTAGAATTATTTCAACTTTAATAACTTTTTGGCTCTAGTTGAGATTTTTTTCCTATTTTACTAGTAGTCAAGTTTGCTACCTTTCCTATCTAAGTGCTTCCTTTCTCTCTCTTTATGAAATTCTTGGTTTTCGTCATATCTTTATTGGTACAGGTCTCCCTTACCCCTGTGGTAATCTCTAATACCATTGTTGGTATTTTTCCCCTCTTTCTCTCTCTCTTTTTCATTCCCTTTATCTGTTGGATATTTCTCTATTACCATCATTGGTAATTTAAAAAATAAAAAAAATCTGTCTTCTTTCCTGACATTGTGTGTGTGTGACGTGTGCTTGCTTTCTGTATTGTTATTCAGACAGGAAATGTCAGATTTGTACTTGTATCATTGATGTCTAATAAAAAGGGGGCAACAGGCTTTAAGTAATGAAGTCAGTGTGACAGAAAAATGCCGAATTCTGATGGACATTTGTCCTGTGTTTATTGTCTCTGGGTGCCGCATTTGAAGGTTCAACCCCCATGCAATATATGTAAGGGCATTAGCGCCCGTACTTTGACAGAGAGAAAGAATAAATTAATTCTAAAAGGTCTCTTGAAAACTCCTTTCTTGGAGGCTCTCTCTGAGGCAGAAGGTTCAAGCCCTCCTAAAAAGGAACATAAAAAGAGGAGCCAATCTGTACCTTCCACTCCATATACCAGTGAGACTAAATAGGTTAAGTCCCCCATGGAACCTAAGGCAAAACAGATTAAATTGACATCTTACAGTTTTGGCACCAGGGCCTCAAACCCCTTCTATGGTGCCACCCTCAGCACCAGGGACTCAAACCCCTTCTATGGTGCCATCTTCGATTACAGAACCGGCCAAGACTTCAACTCCTACAGTACCAAAATCTGCTACAGTACCGATGCCCCTCTTGGCACCAAAAATAGTCTCCCCAATTCTGATCACTGCTTCCCCACCTATTCACTCTACTGATCCTTTGACCATGGTGCCGAAGGGTTAAATTTTACCTTGGACCCAATACTCCCCGTTGGTATATCCCTTTTTCAGACAACAGTTGAGTCCCTTTCTAGAACGCTCTGGTTCTCAGTTGGGGATGTCAACCTACTCCTCCAGGAGCCTTTCAGAACTAGACTTAGTGAGGCTCATGGATCAGCTCCTGGGGGCCAGGGGAATTCTAACTCCCTCTAAATCCTCCCTCCCACCCAAAGCTGAGGAATTTTCTCCACAAACTCCTATATATATTCCTCCTTCAACCTCCTTGGAGGTATCGGAGCCCTCAACACTGATGCTGATCATGGTTCCAGCTCTTTCTGCTTTCATTGGTAGACCTTACCATGGCTCCAGATCCTACCCTATGGTTTTTGACTCAATTGGAGCCGATCCATCCTTGGGATCATAACTGGTCTGTTGGCACCATGACCCCTAGTATGGCATCTGCTTTTTCTATGGCACTGTCTACTACAGTTCTGGCTGTTTTCATGGCACTGAGTCCTCTTGTGGCTCCCTCCCTGGGGGTGGGTTCATTGGAGTGGGGTGTAACCCTGGTTCTGCGGTTGGGTTTCTCAGTTCCAGGCTCCCATCCCTCTTCGGGCGGGCCTGCTTTCCAGGTGATGGAGAGGGCACTTACCTTAGCAGGCTCGCAGCTGGTTCCTTCAGCATCAGAATGCCACATTTATATGTCCTCTGACGTGCAGCTGACACAGTCCACTACTATGGGGCATTGAGCACGGGAACCTCAAGATACCTTACCACAGGGCACCCACTCTTCAGAGTCCTGTTCAGCTGCCCCCAATGATGAGGTATTGCATAAGAGATCAAGCAAGAGGAAGCATGTGGATTCCCCTGAAGAATCCCTTACCGAAAATACAGATTACAATGAAGGGGAAGGGTCCCCACGGTTGCCCTTGAACATGTCTCCTTTGGAGACATACTATAAATTTTAAAGCAGAGGGGAGACTGGAAGCCCACCAACCTTTCCTCTGAGGAGTCTGTATTCTTGCAGGCTTTACGTGCTCAACCCTCTACTTCCTCGGTGACCCCACCTGCTGATGATCTAGTTCAGCTAATCATGCAGTGTGCTTGGAAGAGTCCAGCCACCATTGTGCCTATCCCCCCGAGACCACACAAAATTCTCTGCCCTCTGGAGGACCACCCCCATTGGTCCAAAGGCTTACCAGTAGACACTATGGTGGTGGTGGTGGCCACTAGGAAAGAACTCACCGAGGCGAGTCCTACTGTCCATCCTCCAAACAGGGAGTCTTGAGCGATGGACAGGTTCGGGAAGCAGGTATATGCTTCACTGACCTTTGCCATTTGGTCCTTGAATTACTTGGCACATTTTACCTGTCTACTCAGAGACCTGATCATGGAACTCTCGGGAACCCTAGCAGGAGCAGTATCTGATGAAATACATAACAAAGTTGCCTCACAGCTTGCTACCCTGGAGTCCATATCTAATTCGTCCCTGCGGCTGATTTCTCATACAACCAAAGGGGTGGCTAGAGCAGCAGGTGCAGGCGTTGTCATGAGACATCATGCCTGGATGCATCTATGTGATTTTGCGGACCCTTTTAAGTCTTCCTTTCTCAACACTCCCATTGAAGCTTCCTCTGTTTTTGGCACAAAGGTAAAAGACATATTAGCCAGGTGTGAAAAGGATGACAAGACTCTGTCTGCTGTGGGCATCCATTTTTTCACTCCCCAGCGATCCTTCTGTTGGAATCAGAGGTGTGGAAAGATGTGTTACAGGAAAGCCCAGGGTCCTCTCTGCAACAAACATGGTGAGTTTTCCCCTGGGGGCAGAGGGGGGAATCTCATCAGGAAGATGTCCCTCCTGAGGTAGAGGGGTCCATGTAATCAGGGATCTAGAGAGTCTTTCTCTGGACAGCCCTATCAGCACTTTTGAAGAGTGGCCCAATTGCTTACCTCTAGAAATCTATAACAACAGATTCTTGGGTGCAGACGATAATTACCAGAGGTTATCACATCCCTTTCAATTCTTTTCCGAAGCCACAAAGGCAAATTCCTGATGTCCCACCCAGTCAATGGGAAGCAGCAGCTCAGGAAATACAAAAGCTGCTTCAAAAAAGAGCCATCCAAATAGTCCCACCAGACCAGATAGAATCCGGATTTTACTCAAGGTTCTTCTTAGTGCCACAAAAGACGGGACTGGAGGCCAATTTTGGACCTCAGCATCCTAAACAAGTTTGTCAGACAGACAAAATTCTGGATGGTCATGGTTTAGGCTATCCTTCCATTTTTGGAGAAAGACAATTGGATGTGCTCGACATATGTCCAGGATGTGTATTATCACATAAAAATAGACAAACATTCCAGAAGATTCCTCTGCTTTCGGCTGGGAAACAATCATTATCAGTTGTGAGCACTGCCGTTTAGTCTCTCTACAGCCCCCAGAGTGTTCACCAAATGCAGGGCAGTGGTAACAGTTCACTTGAGATGGAAAAGATTCCGGGTGATTCTGTACTTAGACAATTAGCTGCTTACCACCCCTATCAACTCTGGGTGATACTCTCTCAGGACAGGGTTTCAGCTCGTGCAATCCTACAACTACTGGGATCATTGGCAGCATTGATTACTATAGTTCCCCTAGCAAGACTAAACATGAGACTCTTACAATGGCTCTTAGCAGCACAGTGGTCCCCTCTAACTCATCCTATGTCCTTCCAGATCTGCATAACAAACTGATGCAAACGAGACTTAAATTGGTGGACAAAACCAGAAGAAGACCTATGGAGTTGTCCCTTTTCCCCTTCTCAGCCCAAGGCCATAGTGACCATAGACCCTTCCCTGATGGGGTGGGGGGTGGGGCAATTCCAGGGAAAGGCAGTCCAAGGCACTTGGTCCCCCATGGAGGCCAACCTGCATATTAATGTTCTAGAACTGATGGCAGTGCTTCTAGCATTGCTAGCATTCCAATCTGTCCTCCGATCAGGGACATTTGCTATCTAGCAGGACAACATGTCCGTAGTCTGGTATATCAACAAACAAGGGGGAACCAAATCCTATCTGTTGTGTTGAAAAGTCATGAGAGTTTAAAATGGCTGATATCTTTCAACCACTTTTTGATAGCAGCGCACATTCCCATGGATTTCAATGGAATTGCAGACAAACTGAGCAGATGCATTCTCCTTTCTCACTAGTGGTCCTTCAACCATGTCATAGTGATGAAGATCTGTAGTCATTGGGGCCAGCCTTGCTGCGATCTATTCGCATCCCCCACAAACCACAAGTGCACCAGCTACTTTGCCCTAATTTCCCCTCAGGGGGAGTCCCCAAGGGATGCTATAATACACGATTGGCCCATGGGACTTCTTTATGTCTTTTCCCCTATTCCTCTGATCCTACAATTCCTAAAGAAAGCTCTTCGGTTGAGAAGCAGAGTAATCCTCTTTGCTCCCTATTGACTCTGACAAGTTTGCTTTCCCTTCCTTTGGCCTCATCTAGTACACCGACCATGGATTCTGGATCCATCTCCGGAATTGCTATCACACCTGAAACGGTTGATCCCATCCGAACATATCGAGTCTCAAGCTGACACTTGGTTTCTCTACTTCCAGTAATTGCCAGGCAGAATAAGCTATCCTCCCCTGTACGAAACTTTCTTTTGGCTTCTCACAAACCATTCACCAGGAAACTTTATCTTAGCAAATGGGGAAGATTCATAATTTGGTCTCAAGAAAAAGGTCTTGACCCCTTCTCAGCTTTACTGAGTGCTGTACTGGACTATTTATCAAATCTCCTCTATTCGGGAGCAGCAACTTCCACTATTCGAGTACACCTGGCTGCTATCTCAAACTTCCACAATGGCTTCCAGGACCCATCCTTGATATCTCACCATCTTTGTAAAACCTTTTTGAAAGGTGTCATGCACATTAGACCACCATTCAAAGAGCCAATCAAACCTTGGAACCTGACTTTAGTTCTACAATCCTTGACTTGTCCTCCTTTGGAGCCTGCTGCCACTTGCGATATAAAATTTTTATCCTAGAAAACTATTATGTCAGCAAGGCGAATATCTGAACTACAAGCTTTGTGCATAAAATGTTCTTACATGGTTTTCTATAAAGACAGAGTATCACTCCGGCCTAATCTCTCCTTCTTACCCAAAGTTATTTCAGATTTGATGATTAATCAAACAATTGACCTACCAGTCTTCTTTCCCAATTTTTCTAATAAAGGAGAATATTGTCTACATTTGCTTGATGTACATAGACAATTATGTTTCTACTTGGATAGGACTAAATCACTACGAGACTCTGACCAATTATTTGTATCATTCTCAGGACCAAAATTAGGGAAATATGTCTCTAAAGTAACTTTAGCTAAATGGCTGAGAGATTGTATTTCCTCTGTCTACCAACAAAACAGAGTTCTTCTCCCAACTAAGTTCAAAGCGCATACAACCAAATCAGTGGCAACATCCATTGCCTTACATTCAAGGGCTTCCATGGATGACATTTGTGCAGCAGCAACATGGGCTAGTCCACATACCTTTATTACTCATTACAAATTGGACTTGGTCTCCAGGGGGAGATCATCATTTTGCTCAATGGTGCTCAGAAATATCCTTCCATTGGGCCTCCCAGGACATAAAATAGCTAGGGACTCTGTCCCGTCAGTAATGAATGAATGAAGATTCACAACATCAGATAAAGAAGTTATGTTCTTACCATAGCATTCCATCTGTGTTGTTGATCTTCATTCATTCATTACATCTCTCCCTCCTACCCCCTCCGAAAGACTCCTAGATGTTTGGATTTAGTCCAAGCTCCATCATAGGGAATTTGCTCAGATAAAGCCTCTGCTTTCTTCCTTATGGGCAAACTCAATCTGAGGTGATAGAGAGAGGGGTATTATGGGTAAGCTTAGCTCAAGAGGTTTTTTTGTCTGGCGTGAGCTTGCTATAATGGCCAATTTGGTTCCAAGGATGGAACTGATACCCATCAGAAATGAATGAAGATCAACAAGACATGACTTCTTTTTTCTTTATATTGGTTTCAATCCATGTTTCAGTGATGGTTAGTATTGCTGGGGTACTATGTGAAATCCAGGCATGGAGTTCAGTACTTTTATGTGGATTGCAATTGCTAAGATCTTATTGTGTGCAGTGGGGTGTTGAAGACATTTTTAGAAGGTTGGTTAGAGGGTCCAGGATTGGGATGTTTGTCTCCACAAAACAGTATTTTGGTGAGTGCTGCAATAATATTGGAAGCAGTTTAGTATGTATCCTCAGTTCTAGTCTTGTTTTCTGCAGGATGGTGGACAAGTAAGAATCTTTTACTTAAATTGATATATAAAGGATACATTATATAGGTTGGGTGCAGTTTTTGGGAGATGAGTGTTTGACTGTGTTGTTGGTAAATTGTGTGTTTGTGGGTGAGGTGATATATTTTATTTATTTAACATTTGTTTACCAGGAAAGTATGACTTGGATAGAGCCAATTTTCAGCAGAGGCCCGGAGAGAAACACTCCAGACCATGTCTTTGGAATGTGGGAGGAAACCAGAGCACCTGGAGGAAAGCCACATGAATGCAGGGAGGACATGCAGACTCCACACAGAAGGCACCCCAGCCGAGAATCGAACCAGCGAATGTCTTGCTGTGAGGCGACAATGCAAACCGCTACACCACTGCACCATCCAAGCTTGTATGATGGGTTGTAAAATGAGGAGGAGTAAGATAGCTTGCTTAGACAGATCACCATTATAATAATAATGGAAGCAAAGATAAAGTGATATTTACAGAATATAGTGTGGCACATTTAGGAGATGGTGTAGTGAATATTTGGAGTAAAGTAATGATACTTTGATTAGGTTAGCAGATGCAAATTGAATATACAGGATATAGTATATTAGTAATTTAACTAAGTATGAAGATATGATAAATGTGTGGGTCAATTATCTGATTATATTAAATCCAAAAATAATGGCCAATGAGTTTAACAACTACTTTCACCTAATGGGTTATGACATGACAATGTTGAAATCTCCTTTTGTCACTATTCCCACAGAGGAAAAATATTTTCCATTTATTATAAATGGATCTATCTTGAGATCACCAAAGAAGATCAATAAAAATTAATCTGCAAGTCTACTTATTAACATTTATACCCAAAATAGCTGTATTTTGAAAACTATAGTCTACAATTTTCTTTTTGAAAGAATTGTTCCAAAATTATGACTATTTCACATATCACTCCAATATATAAGAAAGGAGAGATAGCTGAGCTCAAGAATTATAGACCAATTAGATAAATAACCATTCTGGGCAAATGTTTTGAGAGATGCATTATAGATTTAATGAACAAAGAATACCATTAATTGGCATTAATGAATATATTTCAGCATGATTTTGTCAAGGGATGATCTATTCTTGCCAGAATTATAGAATTCTATGAAATGATTACAATGGCCATAAATATGGGATTAACATTTGGAGTTATATTTTTAGACTTAGCTAAAGCTTTAAACTTGCTAACTCATGCCACAATTTGTAAAGAGCCTGTTGGAAGGAATTCTAATTCTTCTATAAATATTTTGGTAATAAACTAGTTAAATGACATATAAGCAGAAATTTACAAGGAGTATAACCTGACTTTGCAACTGTGTCAAGAGGGATATCATAAGCATCAGTGCTTGGATCTTGTCTGTTTAAGCTAATATTCACATCATTTCTTAAAAGTTATCACTGCTGGCTGAGTAAATACACAGATGACTAAAAAAATAGCTTTACAATAGCCAGCAAAATAGTATTGCTGCAGTCAAGTCATACATAAAATCTCAAACTGGGCTAACAATACAGGCTTGCAATTTAGTAGTGATAAATGCAAAGTGATGTATTTTGTCCCTTTATCTAGATTTAAAAGAACTTGGGGAATTTACCTATTTTAAGGACCTTGGTGTTATTACGACTTCTAAATTTTCCTTTGGAATGTATGTGGGCAAAGTACATAACAGAACAATGAGACAGTTAGGTATCATGCTTAAACACATTAGTATAAGATGTGAACAATGCATGACTAATGTCCATGAGACATATTAGACCAATTGTATAATACAGTAATTATTTCTGTGAGTACAGTAGATCAGTTTAAGAGTTTAGATTCTGTTCAGAGGAAATTTATGAAAAAATATTACCTAAATTGTGTTACATGAACATGTCTACAAAACAACTGTAAATTGGAGTAGCAAACTCAGATAACTCCTTATACAACTATGCAAGATTAGAAAATAGTCTACTACTCTTTGGTCAGGATAGAACATACACATTAATCCTCTTAATCCCAAGGCTCAATGTTTGGCTGGCTACTCCTTTCCGTCACTTTAGTATAAGCTTTACCACAGAGGGTAAACAGCATGGTCTCCCAGAGTTTGATCATTATTGCTCTTCCCCTTTCTTAAAGATGGGGACTACTACCCCAGTTTACCATTCCGCCTGCTTACCTTATTCGTGTATGCTAACCCTAACCCTAATCCTGCTAGTAGCCCTAATCTTACACATTATGTTACTAAAACCCCTTAACCCCTAACAGTACCCCTGCTTCTTAGGTGCATGTGTGTTTGTCTCAGTGTGTGGCCTGCTTGCTGTTTTTTTTTTTTTTTTTTGAGCAAGACATGGCTGATAAACCTAAAACCCTTTCTGCTTTTAAGAGATGCTAGAAATATGGGCACAAAATACCTTTTTCCAATGCACATTTACTATGTGTGCACTGTTTAGGACTACTTCATCTTCAATATGCCATTCTTTTAGCCACAGGACTTTAGTAGAAAGAAAAAAAAATCTTGAAGGGACTTATTCCATCTGCTTTTAGCGAGGTCATATCTAATTCTGAAAAAGGTAAAAGTAAAACTGATGTGTCATCTCCTTATTCTTCCTCTTCCTCCACTAAATCCTTGGAGAAACATAAGAAAAGGAGAGTGTCGGGGCGAACTTTGGCACAGTCTTCAAAAAAGCTGAAGTCTTCGGTTCCTACAGTTTTCTTGGAACCGACAGATATAGTACCAAAAATACCAGTTCCCACACCTTCTTCAGAAATGAACTACTGGATAAGATGAAGTCTTTGACACCAGAGGTTTCTGGAGAGAAGGCTGCCTTCACCCTTCCTGGAAAGGCCAAAATCACCATCTATTCCTTCTCTCCATTCCACCAAAAGCCTAAATGAAGATGATGTGGAGAGACTGGTGAATAAGATACTCTGGGAGGATTGACAGGTTCCACTGTGGCTCTGGCCCCCACGAGCTTAGGATCTGAATTTTCCTTTACCCCTCTGGCACTTCCTCCTCTAACTTCAGCCGAAGCTTTAGACCCTTGGCTCTGAGTTTCCCAGCACTGACTGTATTGGAGCTGAAGATGTCTGTGTCTTTGGACTAGATTCTCGCTCTGAGTTCTTCAGTTCAGTTGGAACCAGAGACCTGTCAGAGCCACAGCTGTCCTGTTGGCTCTGAGAGGCTAGAGTTGACTCCTATTTTGTTGGAGCCTTCTCTACTCCTTGGAGTTTCAGCACGGATTAGCTTGGCTCCAACTTCTGTCTTAGAAGCTGTCTCTTTGGAATGTGGAGTGACTACATTTCTGAGGCAGTCTTTCTCAGTCTCAGGCTCCCTTCCCTCTTCAGGTGGGCCAGCAAGAGGAAGCACTTAGATTCCCCAGAGGAATCAATCACCAAAGACACAGACTTTGATGAAGAGGATGGATCCCCAAGGTCGCCCCTGATAATGTCTCCTTTAGAGACATCCTGGAAATATTAAAACAGAGGGGTGACTGGAAGTCCCAAAATCCCTATCCTGAGGAGTCAGTGTACCTGCAGGCTTTTGGCACTTGACCATCTACATCTTGGATGACTCTGCCTTATGACAAGCTCATTCAGTTGATTTCTCAGTGAGCATGGAAGGCCCCGATATCATTGAACCTATTCCCAAGAAACCTGAAAAAAATTCTGTCTGCTCCTGAAGGCAAACAGTTGTGGGCCAAAGGGTTAGCTGTTGATGCCATGGTCATGGTGGCAGCCACAAAGAAGGAACTGGCCAAAGAGACTTCCTCTATCCATCCACCCAACAGAGAGTCTCCAGTGATGGATATGTTTGGGAAGTGGGTCTATGCGTCATCAACCATTGCCTTAAGGTCCTCAAATTTCCTGGTACACTTCACCAGACTTCAGAGGGATCCGGTCAAGGAGATATCGGATACCCTCACAGGAACCATTTCTGAGGATGTCTGAGAAAAGGTGGCTTCTCAGTTGGCTACCCTGGAGTTTGTGTCCAATTCGTCCTTGAGGCTCATTGCTCATGCAGCTGAAGGGACCACTAGAGCAGTGGATTCAGGCGTTGCTATTAGGAGAAATGCCTGGATACACCCATGTGACTTTATGGAGCCATTTAAGTCTTCACTCATCTATGCACTCCTTGATGGATCATCCCAGTGTGGTCCAAAGGTTAGAGAAACTTTATCCAGGTGTGAGAAAGATAGAAAGACCCTTTCTGCTGTGGGTATACATTTTTCTGCTCCTCAAAGACCATACTCTAGAAATCAAAGAAGCAGTGGAAAAATGTGGCTCACAAAGTCCCAAGGGCCTTTTCAGGACACACAAGGAGGTATTTCTCCCAGGAACAGATGGGGGAACTTCGGTGGAAGACACCACCCCTGTGGCAGAGGTGGCCCACCAAAACAGGGTTTCAGGAATTCTTTCCTCTGGTAAATCCCACCGGTGTTCCTGAAAGGAGGCCTGATTATCTTCCTTTGGAGGCAGTCGAGGGACACTTATTCCTGCACCAAAATGCCTGATTACAAATAACATCTGATGCTTGGGTGCAGAAGATTATATCCAGAGGCTATTCAATTCCCTTTTCTCTTCCTCTTCCCATATGCAAGGAAATCCCTGATGTTTCACCCAGTCAGAGGGAGAAAGCAGTCCTAGAAATGCAGAAACTGCTAGAAAAGAGAGTCATCCAAGAAGTCCCACCAGACCAGAGAGAGTCCCAAATTTACTCAAGATTCTTTTTAGTGCTAAAAAAGTCAGGGGACTGGAGACTGATTTTGGATCTAAGTGTACTGAAAAAATCAGTTCGCCAAACAAATTCCAGATGGTCACAGTACAGTCCATTCTTCTCTTTTTGGAAAAAGATGATTGGATATGCTTAATAGATCTTCAGGATGTGTATTACCATATAAAGATGGACAAATGATCCAGGAGTTACCTCCACTTCTAGCTGGGAGCCAATTCCTTTTAATTCAGAGTTCTGCCCTTTGGTCTCACCACAGCACCCAGGGTGTTCACCAAGTGTATGGCAGTTGTAGCAACTCACTTGAGACTGCAGGGATTGCAAGTGTTTCCATATCTAGATGATTAGCTCATTACTGCTCCGACCAGGCATCAATTGATAGAATCAAGAGACCATGTACTTTACATTTGCTCTTACCTGGGGATAACTGTAAATTATGAAAAATTGAAATTGACCCCAACTCAGAATTTAGAGTTCATAGGTGCCCCTCTAAATACTCAAACTTCCATAGCTTCTCTTCCCCCTGTGAGATTATAGAAAATCAGAGTTCAGGTACAGAAGCTAATCAGCAACAGAAAAGTAACCGCTCACCTAGTCCTTCAAGCACTGGGCTCCATGGCTGCAGCTATAACTTTAGTTCCCTTAGCAAGATACCACATGAGGATACTACAATGGCTGCTAGTGTCTGAGTGGTCAGTGTTACACCAACCCATTTCAGACCTGATTGTGATCACCAATCTTTGCAGAAAAGATTTAGCTTGGTGGATGCATTTAGAAGGCATTTTTCTAGGCTGTCCCTTTGTCCCATCACAACCACAAGCCATAGTGACCACAGATGCCTTCCAGTTGGGGGGCATTATCTGGGCAAGACTGTCAAAGGCACTTGGTTCCCCACAAAGGCTAACTTAAATATCAATGTACTGAAACTAAGGACAGTGCTTTTAGCATCGCAAGCTTTTCAGACTGCTCTTCCTCCAGGAAAATTGCGATTCAAATGGGCAATATATCAATAGTTTGGTGCATCAACAAGCAGGGAGGAACCATATCCTACCCCATTGTCAAGACGCTCTCAGAATGTGGCAGCAGGCGATCTCTTCCAACTGCTTTCTAATAGCAACTCACATTCTGGGGAGTTCCAGTGTGATAGCAGACAATCTAAGCAGGTGTATTCTTTTGCTTCACAAGTGGTCTCTCAGTTCAAAAGTGATGGAAAGGATCTTCTATCAATGGGGCCAGCCTTGCTGCAACCTATTTGCCTCTTCCCTAAACAACAACTGCAGCAACTACTTTGTCCTCATCCCCCTCTGGGGAAGTCACCAAAATATGCTCATCTCCACATTTGGCCTTCTGGACTGCTATATGCCTTTCCCCAATTCCTCTAATCCAGAAATTCCTACAGAAAGCAATCAGGTTGAAGAGCAAAGTAATCCTCATTGCACCTTATTGGCGTTGACAGATATGATTCCCCTTTTTTTGGCCTTATCTGATTCAACAACCTCGGATTCTGGACACAGCTCCAGACCTTCTATCTCATTCAGAGGGATTAATCCAGCCGAACAGTAAATCTCAAGATGACAGCTTGGTTTCTCCAGTTCCATTAATAGCCAGGCATCCCTCACTTTCCTTCCCATCACGTCATATACTCTTAGCTTCTCATACGCCACCTACTTGTAAACTCTATGTTAGTAAATGGAGGAGATTTACCTTTGGGGCTGTTGACAACAGTACTAATTTGCTTTCAGTACCCATTGATAAAATCCTAGAATTTTTAGCTGCACTTTTTAAGGCAGGTGCTTCCCATTCTACCAACAAAGTTCAAATAGCAGCTATTTCTAATTTCCATAATTAATAAGAAAAAAATCCCAGTGTCCAACAAATGAAAACGAAAAAGCCAGGAATTGGCAACAACACACAGAAGAGCGTTCTGATGAAGGCAGTTTTGAACTGCAGAAAGCGCTAAACATTGATTTTGGATCTAATAAATTAGATTGTCTACAGCATTGTCTCTGATTTCCTGGTGTGTTGTTGCCAATTCCTGGCTTTTTCGTTTTTAATTTCCATAATTATTTTAAAGACTCCTCCCTGGCTTCTCATAAGCTTATAAAGATCATATTCCACCTTGAGATCTGAACTTAGTGTTACAAACCATTGTTTGGTCTCATTTTGAACCATCAGCTGAATGTGATCCAAAGTTTTTATCCTGGAAAACTATATCCTTATTGGCAATAAATTCTCCCAGAAGGATTTCAGAAATATAAGCCTTATGTAGACCTCCTTATCTGATTTTCCACAAAGATAGAGTTTCACTAAGAACTAATCCTTCCTTTTTGCCTAAGGTAGTATCAGAGAACAATATCAATCAGACTATTAATTTACCAGTATTTTTCCCAATTTTGCTAACAAAGGTGAATACTGCTTATTAGATGTTCACAGACAATTATGCTTCTATTTTCACAGAACTTAGAATATAAGACAATCTGATCAACTATTTGTGTCATTTTCACCTACAAGAATTGGCCAACCAGTGAGCAAGGTGACGCTATCCAGATGGCTCAAAGATTGCATTTCTTTGATCTATAATAAAAAGAAAATTCATTTTCCGAGGCCTTTTAAGGCTCATTCTACAAGAGTCGTACCTACTTCAGTAATTTTTCAATCTAGAGTTTCTATGGATGATATTTGTGCAGCAGCAACTTGGGATTCTCCTCATATTTTTATTACTCATTACAATTTGATTTGGTTTCTAGGGAAAGAGCGCCATTTGGTTCTATGGTGCCCACAAATATCCTTTGTTAAGTCCACCCAAGATCTAAGATAGCTGGGGACTCTGTCCCATATGTCGAGGATAAAATGAAAATTGACAACATCAGATAAAGAAATTATGTACTCACCATAACATTCCATCTCTGTTGTCCGTTTTCACTTATCCTCAACTCCCTTCCCTCCTTCCCCCTGCCTTTAAAGTTTTTGATGGAATGGATACTGGACATATGTAACTTCTGTTATTACTGCATGATTCCAGATATGGGCTCTATGAAAGCTTTTGGGTTTCTTTCACTCTGTCTGTCTTTCCACAAACTCAGTCTAAGGTAACACGGAGAGGAGTATTGTGGGTAAGGGTTAGGCTCAAGAGTTTTTGGCTTCCTCAAACTGTAGTAATATCTGAATCGGGTCTGATGCTCGGAACCAAACCCATATGTTGAGGATAAATGAAAATGAGCAACACAGTGGAACGTTATGGTGAGTACATAACTTCTTTTTTGGCTGAAATACAAAACTTCATACCTGAAATATTTAAAGTGATTTGCCAAACGTTTGTATACATCATAGCATTTGATGAGTCAAGTGCCACTATGCATTTTTCACTTGTTCACTTGCCTTTCCTTAATTTTTTGAACCTTTTTAATAAAAAGCTTTGCAAACTTTTTATTAAACCATATCCTAAATAAATTATGTTTTTCTTGCTGTGACATTACCTTGCGCTAACATGTGTTGCATCCTTAAACTTTAATTTGGCACCTTTACTTTTGTGCAGTGGTCTGCCAGTTAAAGTCTATGGATGCAACTCATGTTTTTCTACATTGACTTCACTGAAGTTAAAGTTCCCTGTTTATCTCAGTGACATCAGTGTATAGAAAACACACATTTTAAAAGTATATTTCTTGGAGAATGTGATGCCAAAAATGTTCCTTGATGGGGGAAATTACAGTTTCAGCAGTTTATGTATCACATGCATTGGTGCAAAGGTAAGGTTCCAAATGTCAACAAATCACTGCACCAAACATTCCTAAACAGTAGAAAATAATGTTTTGGGGAAGGGCTGTGCCTTCAGCATCCCTCCGATGTTCTCTACAGTCACACAATGGGGAGTGAAAAATTTGTGGAAAAATATGAAACTCTCCTTTTCCTGTTCCTCTAAGCCTTATAATCCTAACACAAAAGTGTAGCACTAGTGACAAAGCAAACCTCAAAGCACTAAGATGTCAGCAACATCTGAATGTGATTCTGTATATGTGATATTTCAAGTTTTGATAAGAGAGCACATGATCTGTGGTAGTGTTTCCATATTCTCTTTTGTTAAGTATACGTGAATGGCATTTTGACCTTCGTCTATGAGGCTTTTTTTAAGGGAAAAGACCTGTAACAATGATCATTTGTGAAATATTATAATCACTGACTGACTATATAAGGGCAACATCCGCATGCAAACAGTGACAGCTAGTGCAGTCTGGTTCAACAACTCCAAAACGTGACATTTATTTAAGTGAATTGCTATAAGATTAATGACTAAAATAGCATTCCCAGCAGGGTTAGGATTGCTATCATTTAGCTAGATTAAAGAAAGAACTGTGATCCTATGTTTTTATACATCTCCTGTTCTGGAACATGTCATCTTGAATGTGAGTTCACTTGTGATACTTATATGTCCAGATGATACTAACATGCATGCATGCGTCTTGCTTGCCAAAAATGGCAATTATTTATTATCATACTGTTAGAAAAATATGTATTAATGTGTGTATGCTTAATGCCTATTAATAACCAAGTATTTTAATATGCTTTTCATTCTATTTTTCATGCACTGTATTTTATACAAATTGAGTTTCATATGAGACTGAAAAAGATGCTTTTTGAAAACTGCAGTATGCTTTCTGAAACTTGCAAGTTGCCCTCTGACCTAGTAACTGCTAACACAGCAATGTCATGTTTATGCCTTGTGGAAATGTACTTGAGAAGCAGGTGTTTATCTGCTAGGCCAGAAGCGAATGAATGAACAATGCCTTATGTTATAAATGTAATGATTTTAGACAAACAGCTCTGTCCAGAGGATGGGAACCTCTGCAGCTGTAGTAATTTAGAGATAAAGTGGACAAAGGATTATTAGAGAAATGAACTGCTAGCATTGTGCTTGAATTAGCCATAGTATCTTGAATGTAACATAACATGTATCTAACTGGGAGTAATCAAGGCCATGTTGTTTTCCTCAGGAAGTTTCACATAAAAATTGATAAATCAGCAGAAATTCATGGGAAAGATGGTCAGCAGATGATGATGAAAAAGGTGGTAATCTGTTACGTCAGCATGGTAGGACATAACCAGTTTAAGAATGTATAAAAATGAAAGTATTTCCTGTTTCTGGTTAGACAAACTCTGTATTAGCACGTTTTTGTCTCCTTGCTGCAAGATTAAAGTGCCTTAACCTGAACCTACCGTGTTTTGATAATTTTTAAAGTATATTTTTCCTTTGACAGTTTGGTCCTTCGGACCGGAAATTACCTCTCGCTCTAGGCCTAGGTCAGAATTGGGCCCGGTGGCATGCATCCGTACGAAGAAGAGGCCAAATCGGCTCTTCTCTTTTGAAAGACCTCCGACTGAATTGTCGTTCGAAAGAGGCCAGCCACTGTTTCTGATCTGGGATTGGAGGACGAGTCAATGATCCGGTGGATCAACTCACGGAGGGTCAGGTAAGGAGGAATTACCTTATTTCTGTTTTAAGATCAGGGACTAATTACAGAACTGTTTTTTGTCAGGTAGATTTGCATGTGCAGATCAGTGACAGAAAAAGGGGTTACTGTTTTTGTCATAGATCAGGGAAACAGAATAGGTAGGCAGTTATTCTAGATAAACTGTGAAAAGGTATAGATTTGTGGTACTACGTGATAGAAAGGGTTACGTAACAATTTACAGCTTAGCTAAGACAGCAATGGGAAATCAGTGCACAAAAAGTTCCCGAGACCCGCCCCTAACTGAAGACGCGAAGTATATGCAATTACAACGTGCCGACAATGTTAAGTATTACACAAAATGGGTTGATAAGTATAAATTCGATGGTAATTTAGATAAACTTGCACTTATGAAACTTGTTAAACAGTTAAAAATAGACTCGAAAGGTCAACTAAAAAAGCAAAGACAATTAGGAGTCCCTCAGGCGCATAGGTGGCTTGAGGAAGCAAATCACAGGGAGCAGAGAATAAAGAATTCAAAGACAATGTTCTTAGACAAAGAAGACAATAACTTGATAATAGCAACAGCCCCTCCTTCGCCCCCTCTGCTTCCGTTACCAGAATATGAAGCGAGTGGACAAGCTGATCCACCTCCGCTATACCCAGCTGTTCCTGCAAAATCACAACCGTTTGTCAGGGATCCTATCGAGACCACGTCTCAAACACGCGACTTGAGGAGGGAGATTGAGTTAAGTGAATTAAATAGAAAATCACAGGCTATGAGTGAAGAAGAGATATGTCAGCTCATAGAAGTACCAAATCCTCAGGCAGGACAGGATCCGACTCTTTTAGTTTATAGACCGTGGACACCGGAAGATATCCAGAAAGTCACGGAGGGAATTCCCCACCCAAAAGTGAATTTTAGAAAATTTTTAGGGGACTTACAGGGTATGAGATTAAGTTACCATTTAAATGGAGAAGAAGAAGAAAAAGTAGTTAGACAAATTGTGGGTCCAGATTGGCACATGATCAGTGGCGACTGGAATCCTCGTGATGCGCAACTTAGACCACTCCCACATACTAATGCAGAACTGGATGGCAGAGTAAAAGGTCTGACAGACCGAATCTCTGAAAAATGGAAGCCTAGGGCTGATTGGACTTGCATTAATCAATGCATTCAACAGGAAGGTGAAACAGTTGATAGATATTATGCTAGACTGCTAGAGTGTTTTAATAATCACTGCGGAATGCAGATACCAGAAAACCAGACACAAGATTCCTCATATGAACAACAGTTAAAGAACGCATTCTTAAAGGGTAGTATAACTCCCATTAGCAGCTTTATTACAAAGCACATGGTAGATTATCGAACAAGTAGACTACAGCCATTACTTGAATATGCTAGACATGCAGAAAGACATTTTAATAGTAAAAAGAAAAAGAAAACTCAAGTGTTTTCGGCAGAAGATGGGTCAGAAGTATTTGTAGTGCAAACTGGGAAAAAGGGTAAGAAAAATACCCAGGGAAATAAACAATCTGACAAGCGATCAGAAGATTTCGAAGAAAGAAAGAAAAAAAGGTGAATGTTTTAAGTGCAGGAAGAAAGGACATTTAGCAAGGGATTGCAGGCTAAATAAGAAGGTGAAATAAAAAAATAAGGAAGATGAGGAATGACTATATGATAGTCAGGAATCATTGAATGAGAATAAGCAGGAAAAGACAAGTGCAAATATGATAGCAGGAGTAGAGGATGTGACAAAAGGAGTAGAGGATGTACATGAATTCGCAGATATAGAAGATGAAATTTTAGACCTAGCTCTATTGAGCTTAGAGCTTTACTTAGCAGACATGAAACCGGAAGTGACGCTTCTGGTAGAGGGGAGGGAAGTTAAATTTCTGTGTGACTCAGGGGCTTCACGGACCCTGATACACCCTTCCAAGTTACCGGAAGATTCAGAATCACCAGACTATATACTAGTGAAGGCAGCTAATGGACAGCTGTATCGGGAACCACCCTCCCATGATATAGCAATAACAGACCCCGTATCGGGAATGACCCAAAGAAGTAAAATTGTGGTTTCTGCAAAATGCCCAGTAAATCTTTTGGGTAGAGACTTAATGCAGATATTTGGCATAGCCGTAGTTCCAACCATGCAGGGTATGGAAGCACAGCGACAAATGGATACTTTTGTAGTGCGACCGGAGGGTGAAACATATTATTGGTACAGCCAGGACTTAGTTACGACTGGTCCAGGGGCAGTAACCAAAGAACTGATGAACGTAGCGATCAGTAAGTCCCCCTCCCTCGACATTGACAAACAGCATTTGTTGCATTGTACTCTATATTACTGTAGTAGACCAGGACCTGATAAAGATTATGAACATGAATTGTTTCAGAACCATGCAAACAGGCTAGTGTTGCAAAATTTGTACTGGGATGCAGAGGGGAACAGTGTAGTAAGCTGTTCATTGCCCCAGGAATTTTTAGCACTTTACAAATCTAATTGATTGCCACATGTTAGTTTAACTAAGAATAAAAATTTTAAATGGGCAGACTTGGGTGAAAAAGTCACAAGGTGGGAAAAGCAGACAGAATTAGAGCTCTCCGAACAAGGAGTACAGAAACAGAAATTGAATTGGATTACACAGGCACACCCAGCTGTGCACTCACAGGCTAGTGAGAATAGCTGAGTATTACTCTTATTGGAAGAAGAAGAGAAAGCCTTGCGGGACATACCAGACACTCTCTGGTCAGCAGGGAAATCAGATGTAGGACTTATACGAACAGCAGGACCAGTTACCATAACGCCAAAGTCAGCATTTAGACCCCAGAAAAGACAGTATCCCTTGAGAAAGGATGCAGAGATAGGAATCAAGCCTATAATAGCAGCCTTACTTAAGGAAGGAGTCTTAATAGAATCTCCTGATTAACCATGTAATACACCTTTATTTCCTGTCAGGAAAGCAAACGGGGAATGGCGTATGGTCCAAGATTTTCAAGCTGTAAATAATGCAGTTATACCCAGGGCACCAACGGTGCCAGATCCACACACCTTACTGAATGATTTAAAGCCAGAGCAAAAATATTTTTCAGTGGTAGACATTAGTAATACATTTTTTTCAATACCGATACACCCTGACAGCCAATATTGGTTTGCATTTACATTTCAGGGAAAGCGGTACACATACACAAGATTACCACAGGGATATTGTGAAAGTCCAACAATATTTGCACAGGAAATGGCAAGCAACCTGGCGGGATTTATCCCACCGAAAGGTAGTCAGATTTTACTTTATGTAGACGACATTCTGCTGGCAGCCCCCACCCAGCAAGAATGCAAAGAGGACACGATAGCTTTATTACAATTCTTAGCTACTCAAGGTCACAAAGTAAACAAAGACAAGCTACAGCTTTGGAAAAAACAAGTTAAGTACTTGGGATACGTAATATCCAAAGAAGGTAGAATAGGTTCATAGGTTTATGCTAGGCTATCTGCCCTAAGGCATTTATAAGCCTAGCCCAAAGTTTTGTGGCTTACGCCACCCCTTATATGAAAAAATACTGTACCCATTAGTTTGTTGTGCCTCTGTCCAGCAGTGACACAGAGATGATTCCCGGGGTAAACCTACGATCTCCCATCCACAGGTCAAGATTTCTCTTGAACAGAGCCAGCGAGGTGCTCTGCCTCACATGGACCGGGATTTTATTCCACAGCATAGGGAGTCTCTGAGTGATAAATCTATCCCTCCAGCACGTCCTATTTATATCCGTGCTAAGGTTTAAGTCGCTTGCTCTAGTGGTTTTGGTGGATTTGGATTTTTTGAGGTGGAGCATGTCCATTAATTCCGGGTTGGACATGGCCTTTGTATGTCAGGCACATGTCACCTCTGAGCAGACGGTATGCGACTGAATAGAGCTGGAGTTTCTTCAATCTGGCAGCATAGGACAGATTTTGGAGTCCCTTTATCCTTTTGGTGAGGAACTTTTGGGGTCTCTCCAATTGCTGCAGATGTCGGGTGAGATACATCCCGAATGGGGCATTGTACTTGATCATTGGTCTGATAAGTGAAGAGTACAGGGGAACAATGACCTCACTAGATCTGGATGTGAATCCCTTCATGATCAGGTGGGCAATGTAGAAGGTCTTTCTAACCACTTTAGCAACATGAGTGTCAAAAGAAAGGCCACTGTCAACCTGGGTCCCCAGGTCCCTGATAACCTCTTCTGTGCTTAGTGGATTGCCACCTATATGGTAGCTTGGGGTTACCTTGTTTTTCCCAAGGGTATGACTATACATTTTTGGCGTTTAACTTCAGGCCATGGCTCTGGCACCAGCTATCTGTTTCCGTGAGTCCCTTCTGAAGGATATCCGTGTCCGATGCACTTTCCACTATGGCCCAGTTTGCAGTCGCCTGCAAACTTTGTCAGCCAAAGTCCTCCCATGTTGGCCTGTACTTCTGAGAAGTAGATGCCGAACAATAGGGGCCAAGGACCGAGCCCTGTGGGACACCACTTGTGACCGGCTTGGAGTCTGACATAGCTCCAGCAACTCTAACCCTGTGGGTTCTGTCCTTAAGCCAGTTTGCAACCCATCTTGTGACATATGGGTTTACATTTAAGCTGGTAAGTTTTTCTACAATACCCGAGTGGGGTATTGTGTCGAAAGCCTTGCAAGGTCAAGGTAGGCTGTATGGACTGCATTTCCTCATCAATGGCCTTGGTGACTGTTTCAAGAAGTCGACCAAGTTCAAAAGGCATGATCTGCCCATGACGGCCAAACTGGGTCGGGTCCAATGTCTGCAAGTCCCCTATATCTTTGTTTATGAGCTCCATTATGATCCTCTCCATAGCTTTGCAGACTAGACTTGTTAAGCTTATGGGGTAATTACCAGGGTCCGTGAGGCACCGCCTTTGTGGAGTGGGACCACAGTTGCCGACGCCACTCGTTGAGCACGTATCCTGTGGTAAGGCTGAGATTAAACAGCTGCCTTATGTGTGGGTTTAATTCCTCATTTAGCTCGTGTAGCACACAGCTGGGGACACCATCCGTCCCATTGATGCTGTGTTTTAGCTTTAGAGAGAGCAGCTTTCACCTGCATTTGAGATGTCTGGGAGGCTACACTCCGCTGGGATAGTTATCTCTCCTTTAGGGGAGAGGGTGAAATTTGCACTGAACCTGTCTGCCAGTATGTTGGCAATGTCTGTGGGTTCAGTGATTTTTGTATCATTTTGGACTAATTCTGAGCATATCTGGGAGTTTCCACCCAGGTTCCTAACATAGCTGAAAAAGGCCTTATGATTGTCCTTTGAATCCATGGCAATTTTTCTCTCAAAATTGGCCTTAGTTGATTTTATGAGTGCTCATATTTTTTTACTAATAATGATCAGGGGTGACTTCCCTTTTATGGATTTTGTTCTATCATGTAATAGCTTTCTCCTCTTATTGTAAAGTTTGTTAATGGCTGGAATATTAGATGAAGATAGAAAAACAGCAATTTTACAAGCACCTAGACCAACTACCAAGAAGGAAATGATGTCCTTCCTGGGAACTACTAATTTTTGTCGGAGTTGGATACCGAATTATGCTTTGGAATCTGCTCCACTGGCCGATTTAATATTTAAAAAGCTGATGGCAGCACAGGAATTATTACAATGGACACCTGAAGCAGAAGCAGCTTTCTGTAAGCTGAAACAACTGATAGCATCATCCTTAGTTCTAGGATTACCAAACTATCACAAGCAATTTATTCAAACTGTAGACTGTAAGCAAGGTTATATGACATCAGTATTGACACAGCAACATGGGGACAAACAACGCCCCATAGCTTACTATTCATCACAGCTAGACCCAGTGGCATGGTCCCTGCCCCACTGTGTACAAGCAGTAGTTGCAGCTGCAATGGCAGTGCAGGCTTCGGCCTCAGTAGTGCTATTCCACCCTCTCACATTGAGAGTGCCTCATGCAGTCGCATTTATTTTACTGCAAGAAAAAGTAGCATATCTTTCTCCAGCTAGGCATCTTTCCTGTATGACCATACAGTTGAGCCAACCTCATATGACAATTGAACGATGCACAGCTTTGAATCCATCAACCTTGCTTCCAACCCCTGCAGATGGCAAACCACACTGCTGCTTGCAGGAGATTGAGCAAAAGACATTACCTAGACAAGACCTTACGGATGTTTCCTTGGATGATGCCGAGGTGACATACTATGTGGACGGCTCATGCAGGAGGGGTCCTACAGGACAGAACCTAGTGGGGTATGCAGTCATTTCTGATACTGAAACTTTAGAAGCAAAATCTTTACCACACAACTTATCTGCACAAGCGGCAGAGTTGATTGCCTTGACAAGGGCATGTACCTTAGCAAAAGGTAAGAATGTGAACATTTATACTGACAGTCAGTATGCTTTTTCTACTGTACATGTTTTTGCGCAGCAGTGGAAAAATAGAGGAATGATAACATCTACTGGTAAACCGATCAATCATGCGCAATTTATTTTAGACTTGTTAGATTCAATTCAGTTACCTAATAAAGTAGCTATTTGCAAATGCATAGCTCATACGAAACAACAGGACAGGATTTCAAAAGGTAATGCACGGGCTGATACAGCTGCAAAGCAGGCAGCTTCAGTCATAGAAACTTTTCATTTGAGTGAGGAATTACAACCCTCTGAAATTTTAGATTTAGAAATGTTAAAAACAATGCAGACACTTACTACAAATACAGAAGTGGATAAAACGAGGAGCAATCCTCGAAAAGGGACTGTACATCTCCAAGGAGAAGAAACCGATTTTGCCATCTAATTTGTTTAGATATGCAGCGTTGTTGAGCCATGGGCAGAGCCATGTCTCAACAGGGGGGATGGTACAATTAGTGAATCGAGTATTTACAACCTACGGATTTACCAAATATACAAAACATTTTTGTTCAGCATGCCATGTTTGTAACAAGCATCATGCACAAGGGGCGTTGAAGCCTAAGCAAGGGAATTTTCCTACACCACCGTATCCATTCCATACTATTTGTATGGATTTCATAGAATTGAATAAAAGTGAGAATAAGAAGTATTGCCTTGTCATTATAGATATGTTTTCCAAATGGGTAGAAGCATTTCCAACTAAAAATCCAGATGCAGCTACTGTTGCAAAGGTCCTTGTTAAAGAAATTATACCCAGATTTGGTATACCGGAAAAGATTTATAGTGATAACGGTACGCATTTTGTGAACCAAACGATTCAGCAACTTAGTCGCTATTTTGGGATATCGTTAGAACCACTGTGCTTATCACCCCCAATCTGCAGGGTTAATAGAGAGGCATAATGGGGTGTTGAAGAATAAGCTTAGGAAGCTGATAGCAGAGACACAGAAGAACTGGGTGCACTGTTTGCCTTTAGCACTGTTGAGTATGAGAACTGTTCCAAATGCAAAGGGATTAACTCCTTTTGAAACTTTGTTTGGGAGGGCATATTATACACCTCAGTGGAAACCTCTCATGTCTGCACAGCAGGAGGCTGACAGTTCACTTGCAGGGTATATGAGGCGATTTTTGAATAACAAACTTTTGCAGTTAAATTCTGTTTCAGATAAAGAGCAACCAAAATCGGAAGCACCAGTAGCCCCAGGCACCTGGGTCTGGGTGAAGATTGTGAAGCGAAAGAATTGGGGTTCTCCGAAGTGGGAAGGTCCGTACCAGGTACTACTGTCGACACCCACTGCAGTCAAGATCGCAGAGCGAGCTTCCTGGATTCATTTGACGCACTGTAAACTGGTTAAGAACTTTGAATTGGACAAAAACTTTGTTACTGTTGTACAACAAGAACAAAATGGCCAGGTACAGAGTGAATAGAGACATTGAGCAACCTCAGAAAACTTGTATGATCGTTTTTATTGCAATACTAATCACACTGTTCTTTTTGTTGTGGCCACTCCTTTTCCCTGCCACAAAGGTTGAACTGATTAGACATAATGAACCAAACATAGACTGGCATCCGAACTTTAACACTTATCAGGTAATTACACGTGTGTACGCTGAGACTTTTAATGTTTCGAACTGCTGGGTCTGTACGGCCATACCAACAGCATACGGAGGTTTATTAATGACTGCTATCCTCCTAGGGGTCAATGAGACCTGGGAAAATCTGGTTTTTGACACAGTTGCTATTAAAGCACATGATAAGGTAGCACTGTATTTGCCTGTGACGCAAAAAGGAATTGTATGTTTCTATAAAAATGATACCATCCAAGTGGGATGGAGCAAGTGTAATGTTACAGTACAGTATAAATGTTATAGAAAACCAAATGATTTGGGTAGATCTTGTAGTACAGATTATGACTCATTTTTGAAATCTATGCATAAGACTCTTGATCATGAAAAAACGCAATCCTGTACTTTTTAAACAGTTATCTGTAATAGACAAGAAAATGTTTCATGCAGGGCAGTCATTTTGTAACAAAGTAATAACTAAGGTAGAGGACTGTTATTTTTTGTGTGGTAAAAAAGCATATAAATGGTTACCTGAGAATTGGTCTGGCAGTTGTTTTTTGGGGTACCTGGTTCCGGCCATCCGACACACTGCAGTTTTGCCTCAAGGAAGTATTCGAAATACTCGAGACGTAACCAAAAAGACTGTTAAGAAACCTGAGAATCCAGTGGGATGAATTGAAGTGGGCTGGAAAGACCATTGTGATGTGGGAACCAAGCTTGCGCACATGGACTTGAGTGATGCTGTTATATCCTGGGCAGGTATATTACCTGCATATGGCGCAGTTAAATCAATATGGGAGCTGCGAAAACTGTCAAAACTTCTCGAAGTAATGAGTAATGCGACTTTTTCTGCTCTTGAATTGATAACTGATGAACTGAATGCCATGAGAACTGTAGTGCTCCAAAACCGAATGGCTCTTGACTTCACCCTAGCGGCGAGGGGTGGAACTTGCGCTTTAATCAAAGAAGAATGCTGTGCGTTTATTCCTGACCATCAGCATGAGATTAACGATCATCTCGAGGTGATTCAGCAAGTGTCGGCCATGACCAAGCCAGGCCCAAACCCTCTGACAGACTTTTTCCAGAATGCCTTTGGGGGGTGGGGCTCCATTTTTATGAACATATTGATTGCTATTGGGGTAGGATTACTCCTAATAGGAGTTTGTATTTGTTGTGGAATCCCCTGCATGAAGAGATTAATTAAAGAATTCATAGATATATCCGTATCTGAGACTATGTATCAAAGTACTGAATTTGAAGAGCTGCTAGAATGCGAAACACTTTCATAAAAGTTTAAACTAAATGACTTTCTTAACTGCAAATCCTGACTGGAAGAGGTTAGGAAAAGAAGCAAACTGTTTATTCTTTTTTTGAAAATAGAATAAAAAAGTATTAACAGGAGGGAAATGTTAGAAAAATATGTATTAATGTGTGTATGCTTAATGCCAATTAATAACCAAGTATTTTAATACGCTTTCCATTCTATTTTTCATGCACTGTATTTTATACAAATTGAGTTTCATATGAGACTGAAAAAGATGCTTTTTGAAAACTGTAGTATGCTTTCTGAAACTTGCAAGTTGCCCTCAGACCTAGTAACTGCTAGCACAGCAATGTTCATGTTTATGGCTTGTGGAAATGTACTTGAGAAGCAGGTGTTTATCTGCTAGGCCAGAAGCGAATGAATGAACAATGCCTTATGTTATAAATGTAATGATTTTAGACAAACAGCTCTGTCCAGAGGATGGGAACCTCTGCAGCTGTAGTAATTTAGAGATAAAGTGGACAAAGGATTATTAGAGAAATGAACTGCTAGCATTGTGCTTGAATTAGCCATAGTATCTTGAATGTAACATAACATGTATCTAACTGGGAGTAATCAAGGCCATGTTGTTTTCCTCAGGAAGTTTCACATAAAAATTGATAAATCAGCAGAAATTCATGGGAAAGATGGTCAGCAGATGATGATGAAAAAGGTGGTAATCTGTTACGTCAGCATGGTAGGACATAACCAGTTTAAGAATGTATAAAAATGAAAGTATTCCTGTTTCTGGTTAGACAAACTCTGTATTAGCACGTTTTTGTCTCCTTGCTGCAAGATTAAAGTGCCTTAACCTGAACCTACCTTGTTTTGATAATTTTTAAAGTATATTTTTCCTTTGACACATACCCTCTTAATTATGTCACATTTTTAGATACTTATATAAAGTGTACACCACTCTCACACTCTAAGAAGTAAACTCATGACTTACTTTCATTTTCAGATATTGCAGCCAAGTTCAACACCATCTTCTGTTCTTTTCGACTCTCATTTAGTCATATGCACAATTATAACTTTTTTTCACCTTGTTCTCTGATTCTCTTCATCCTCAAAGAAGTGCTACAGGTAAATGGGTAATACTCCAAATTGTCCACAGCTGTGTGGTGTGTGTGTGTGTGTGTGTGTGCGTGCATTTGTGTGTGTGTGTGTGTGTGTGTGTGTGTGTGTGTGTGTGTGTGTGTGTGTGTGTGTGTGTATGTGTGTGTATGTGTATGCGCATTTGTGTATGCAATAGAGAGAGAGCACATTCTGCAATGGACTTGAACCCCATCCAGGATAATCTCCATGTCTATATCGTTTGAGTGCTGGAATTGTCTCCTGCTCTCCCACAGCCTTGAAATGGATAAAACTACTATTGGAATCTGCATGAATGAATGAATAAGTTAAATTAATCTCTTGTGTATGAGATTCAGTGTTGTTAAGCTGACTTGACTTCATAAATGTGGGATCTGAAGTATTGTGGTTCATAACCAGTTCAGACCAGGAAACTTATAGTTGACAAGGAGGAGTTTGCTCTTGCATGCAGTGCCAAGGTATGTCTCATAACTAACCTAAGTGAACATGATATCAAAATTCTTATTATACTCAACACCCTGAAATTTGGTTTTGTCAAGGGTAAATCTTGTCTGATGAATCTGGTAAACTTATTTGAAAGGGTGACTCAAGCCATGGGCTGTGAGCAAAACAGCCTATACAGCTTACCTAGACCTTGCCAATTTATTTCAAACCATAACATATGCAAATTACAATAAACAAATTAAATGAGTCCCAAACAGACCCATACATGGTTAGATGGATAGCAAACTGGCTTACAAACAGAACTCAAACAGAGAGAGTACAGTGTGCATTCTCAATCATGAAGGTGACTAGTGGTGACCATCAGGAATCTATACTAGAACATCTGCTATTTGGTATTGACTTCTCAGATCTCCATCTATCAAATGATGATCTTTGGTTAACTAACTTCACAAATGATTGTAAGCTGGAAGTCATTATCAAGTTCCCTTATGAAATATTGGTACTCCAACAGGAGCTTCCACTTGTCAATAACTGGTGTGCAAAAACTGGGTGCTCAAATGTAATGCCAAAAAGTGCAACATTTGTATTTGGTAAGTGTCAAAGGAAAAAACTTCAAAGACCAATACATGTAAGGTTCAGTTAAGGCACATTTAATACCTTGCTGCAAGGAGACAAAAACATGCAAAAACAGGATTTTGCCTAACTACTAACAGGAAGTATGCTATTCTTATACTGTTCTGCAAGACATTGCCTTCTATGGCTGACGTAATCAAACACAACTTTCAGTATTGTTCTACAGCAGATGTTACTCAGATTTTCTGCTGACATGACTGGATTTATGAAAAACATTTTGAGAAAAACAACCTGGCCTTGGTGGGCCTTAGCCTGTTACAAGCTTCTATTGTGTAGTTCTAATACATGTGTTACATTTCAAGGTACTTTTCTAACTTAGACACAAGCAAATGCTGATTGCAGTTCATATTTTCAAGCAGTCTTTGTTCTGATTATCTATAGCTTCTGCAGCTGTGTGTTTTCTCACAGCACAAGCGGAACCCCTTGTCTAAGTCTCATACCATTAATACATCTATTCATTATTTTCCTGACACAAGCAGAACTTATCTGCTTTCCTGTAAATTTCCAAAGCATAAGCAATAGTTGCGCATATTTCATGACAATACAAGGTTAGAAAGCTTCTGCAATTCATACAGATTTTATGCAGTGTGAAATAGAATAAATGTGTTAACCCTTTTCAAACCTTAAATGCACTAAGCATATTACTAATACATACACTAATACATATTTTTTCTGACATTTCCCCCCTTTTAATACTTTTATTCTACTTTCAAAATAAGCATAAACAGTTTTTTCTTCTCCTAACCTCTTCCTACTCAGGATTTGCAGTTAAGAGAGTCATTCAGTTTAAACTTAGGAAAGCATTTCAGTTTTTCAATAGTTCTTCAAACTCAGCACTTTGATATAAGGTTTCAGAAACTGACATGTCTATAAAGTCTTTAATAAGTCTTTTCATGTAGGGGATGCCACAGCAAACACATACTCCCAATAGGAGCATTCCTACACAAATGGCAATCAGGATGTTCATTAGGATGGTACCCTACCCCCAAACCATTTCTGGAAAAAGTCCATCAGTGGGTTTGGTGCTGGTTTGGTCATGGCCGACACTTGCTGAATTGCCTCAAGATGATTGTCTATCTCGTGTTTATGGTCAGGAATATATGAACAGCACTCCTCCTGGATTAAAGCGCAAGTACCGCCTATCGCCGCTAGGATGAAGTCGAGAGTCATGTGGTTTTGAAGCACTACAGTTCTCATGGCATTCAGTTCATCAGTCACCAATTTGAGAGCAGAAAAAGTTGCATTGCTCATTACTTCGAGAAGTTTAGACAGTTTTCTCAGCTCCCAGATCGATTTCACTGCTCCATATGCTGGTGATATGCCTGCCCACGATATAACACTGTCACTCAAGTCCATGTGTGTCAGTTTATCGCCTATAGAATGATGGTTTTTCCAGCGTGCATCGATTTGCCCCACTGGATTTTCAGGTTTCTTGACAGGTTTCTTGACGACCTCTCGGACATGCCGAATTTTTCCTCGAGGTAAAACTGCAGTGTGTTGTATGGCTGGAACCAGGTAGCCCAAAAAACAACTGCCGATCCAATTCTCAGGTAATGATTTGTATGCCTTTCTGCCACACACAAAATAACAGTCCTCTACTTTAGCAGTAACTTTGCTATGAATATACACTCGCCCTGCATGAAACATTTTTCTATCAATTATAGACAGTTGTTTATAAAGAACAGAATTATGTTTTACTTCATCAATTGTTTTGTGCATCAATTCAAGAAATGAATCATAGTTTGTATTACAATAAGAACCTGCATTGTTAGCTTTAGTGTAACATTTATAAGGAACAGTCACATTGCAATTGCTCCAACCCACCTGAACAGTATCATTTTTATAAAAACACACAGTTCCCTTTTGTGGAACAGACAAGTGCAATGCTATTTTATCTTGTGATGTAATGGTTGAGGTATCATAAATCAAGTTTTTCCAGGTCTCGTTGACCCCTAGGGGGACTGCAGTCATTAATAATCCCCCGTATGCTGTCGGCAAAGCTGTGCAAATCCAGCAATTTGAAACATTGAAAGTCTCAGCATACACATATTTAATTGCCTGGTAAGTGTTGAAGTTTGGGTGCCAGTCTATGAGTAACGCTTCACGTTTATTCAGTTCAGTTTGTGTGGCTGGAAAAAGGAATGGCCACAACAAAAAGAATATTGTCACTAGTACAGTTAACAGGATGATTATGCAATACTTCTGAGGAAATGGTTGTTCTGCATTCCTGTTTGTTCTGGATTCTATCATTTTTGCTCTTGACATGTGACACGATTTTTGTCCAGTTCAAAGTTCTTAACTAGTTTGCAGTGCATCAGGTGGACCCACGAGGCATGCTCTGTGATCTTGACTGCAGTGGGTGTCGACACAAGCCTCTGAGATTTTAGACTTAGAAATGTTAAAGACAATGCAGACACTTACTACGCAGGCTGAAAAACAAAGATGGGTAAAATGAGGAGCAATTCTCGAAAAGGAGCTGTACATCTCTCAAGAGGGTAAACAGATATTACCATCTAATTTGTTTAGATATGCAACTTTGTTGAGCCATGGGCAATGCCATGTCTCAACAGGGGGAATGGTACAGCTGGTGACTCCCAATTCTTTTTCTTTATTGTTTTCACCCAGATCCAGGTACCTGGTGCCACTGCCACTTCTGATGGTCTGGTTTGTTCTTTATCTGAAACAGAATTTGACTGTAACAGATGTTTAGAATTCAACAAATTTCTCATATACTCTGCTAGTGTACAGTCGGCTTCCTGGTCTGCGGGCATGAGAGGTTTCCACTGAGGTATATAATAAGCCCTTCCAAATAGTTTTTCAAAAGGAGTCAATCCTTTTGCATTCGGAACAGTTCTCATGCTCAACAATGCCAGGGGCAGACAGTACACCCAATTTCTCTGTGTTTCTACTATTAACTTCCTTAGCTTACTCTTTAAAATCCAATTATGCCTCTCTACTAACCCTGCAGATTGCGGGTAATATGCACAATGATTTTTTAAAGAAATACCAAAATGTCTACTTAACTGTTGTATGGTTTGGTTTACAAAGTGTGTACCATTGTCACTGTAGATCCTTTCCGGAATGCCGAATCTAGGGATGATTTCTTTAACAAGGATTTTTGCTACGGTAGCCGCATCTGGATTTTTAGTCAGAAAGGCTTTCACCCATCTGGAAAACATATCTACAATGACAAGACAATACTTCTCATTTTCACATTTGTTCAATTCTGTGAAATCCATACAGATAGTATGAAATGGATATGGTGGTGCAGGGAAACTCCCTTGCTTGGGCTTTAACACCCCTTGTGCATGATGTTTATTAAAAACGTGGCACATTAAACAACATTTTTTAGAGTAATTTCAGAATCCATATGTCGTGAACACTCGGTTCACCAGCTGTACCATTCCCCCTGTTGAGACATGGCATTGCCCATGGCTCAACAAAGTTGCATATCTAAACAAATTAGATGGTAATATCGGTTTACCCTCTTTAGAGATGTACAGCCCCTTTTCGAGAATTGCTCCTCATTTTACCCATCTTTGTTTTTCAGCCTGCGTAGTAAGTGTCTGCATTGTCTTTAACATTTCTAAGTCTAAAATCTCAGAGGCTTGTAATTCCTCATTCAAAAGAAATACTTCTGAAGCTGCCTGCTTTGCAGCTGTATCAGCTCTCGCATTACCTTTTGAAATCCTATCCTGTTGCTTGGTATGAGCTGTGCATTTACAAATAGCCACTTTCTGAGGTAACTGAATAGATTCAAAAAGATCTAAAATAAATTGTGCATGATTGATTGGTTTGCCAGTAGATGTTATAATTCCTCGATTTTTCCACTGTTGCGCAAAAACATGTACAGTAGAGAAAGCGTACTGGCTGTCAGTAAAAATGTTCACACATTTACCCTTTGCTAAGGTACATGCCCGTGTCAAGGCAATCAATTCTGCTGCCTGTGCAGATAAATTGTGTGGTAAGGGTTTCGCTTCTATAGTCTCAGTATCAGAAACTACTGCATATCCTAATAGGTTCTGTCCTGCAGGACCCCTTTTGCACGAGCCAGCCACGTAGTATGTCACCTCGGCATCATCCAAGGGGACATCCATGAGATCTTTTCTAGGCAGTGTCTTTTGCTCAATCACCTGCAGGCAGCTGTGTGGTGTGCCATCTGCAGGGGTTGGGAGCAAGGTAGAAGGGTTCAAAGTCATGCATCGTTCAATTGTCATATGAGGTTGGCTCAACAATATAGTCATGCAGGAAAGATGCCTAGCAGGAGAAAGATATGCTACCTTCTCTTGCAGTAAAATAATCGTGACTGCATGAGGCACTCTCAATGTGAGAGGGTGGAACAAAACTACTGAGGCCGAAGCCTGTACTGCCATTGCAGCTGCAACTACTGCTTGTACACAGTGGGGTAAAGACCGTGCTGCTGGGTCTAGTTGTGATGAGTAATAAGCAATATGGCGTTGCTTGTCCCCATGCTGCTGTGTTAACACTGATGTAATTTAACCTTGCTTACAATCTACAGTTTGGAAAAAACGTTTATGATAGTTTGGTAATCCTAAAACTAATGAGGACGCTATTAACTGTTTCAGTTTGCAGAAAGCAGATTCTGCTTCTGGTGTCCATTGTAACAAATCATGTGCTGCCATAGGCTTTTTATATATCCGGTTAGTCAGCAGTGCAGATTCCAAGGCGTAGTTTGGAATCCAGCTCCGGCAAAAATTAGTCGTACCCAGGAAGGACATCATTTCCTTCTTGGTAGTAGGTTTTGGTGCTTGTAAAATTGCTACTTTTCTGTCCTCATCTAATGTCCTACCCTCTTTAGATATTACATATCCTAGGTATTTAACTTGTTTTCTCCAAAACTGCAGTTTATTTTTGTTTACTTTATGTCCCTCAGTGGCTAAAAATTGTAATAGCACTATGGTATCTTCTTTGCAATCTTGCTGAGTGGGGGCCGCCAGCAGGATATCATCAACATAAAGTAAAATCTGACTGCCTCTTGGTGGGGTAAATCCTACCACGTTGCTTGCCATTTCTTGTGAGAATATTGTCGGACTTTCACAATATCCCTGTGGTAGTCACGTATATGTATACCTTTTCCCCTGAAATGTGAATGCAAACCAATATTGGCTGTCAGGGTGTATCGGTATCGAAAAGAACGCATTGCTGATATCTACCACAGAAAAATATTTCTGTTGAGGTTTTAAATCGTTCAACAGAGTGTGTGGGTCTGGCACTGTAGGTGCCCTTGGTATTACTGCGTCATTTACAGCTTGTAAATCTTGGACCATACGCCACTCTCCATTCGCTTTCCTAACAGGAAATAAGGGTGTGTTACACGGTGAATCAGGAGATTCCACCAGCACCCCTTCCTTAAGTAAAGCTGCTATAATAGGTTTGATTCCTACCCCTGCATCTTTTCTTAAGGGTTACTGTCTTTTCTGTGGTCTAAATGCTGACTTTGGCGTGATAGTAACTGGTCCCGCTGTACAAATAAGTCCTACATCTGACTTTCCTGTTGACCAAAGAGTTTCTGGTATATTCTGTAAGGCATTCTCTTCCTCCTTTAATAGGAGTACTAATCAGCTGTCCTTGCTAGACTGCAAGTGCACGGCTGGGTGGGTCTGAGTTATCCAATTCAACTTCTGCATTTGTATTCCCTGTTCTGACAGTTCTAACTCTGTCTGCTTTTCCCATCTCGTGACTTTTTCTCCTAAGTCTACCCATTTTACATTCTTGTCCTTAGTTAAGCTAACATGTGGTAATCAATTAGATTTATAGAGTGCAAAGAACTCCTGGGGCAATGAACAGCTGGCTACACTGTTCCCTTCCATGTCCCAGTACAGATTATGTAATATCAATCTGTTTGCACGATTTCTAAACAATTCTTGCTCATATTCCTTATCAGGTCCTTGTGTGTTACAATAATACAGAGTACAGTGCAACAAACGTTGTTTATCAATGTCAAGGGAGGGGAACCTGCTGATGGCTACGTTCATCAACTCTTCGGTCACTGCCCCTGGACCAGTCATAACCAAGTCCTGGCTAGACCAATAAAACATTTCGCCCTCCGATTGCACTGCAAAGGTATCAATTTGTCGCTGTGCTTCCATACCCTGCATAGTCGGAACTACTGCTATACCAAATAGCTGCATAAGGTCTCTGCCCAAGAGGTTTACTGGGCATTTTGCAGAAACAACAATTTTGCTTTTCTGGGTCAATCCTGAAACAGGATCAGTTATTACAATATTATGGGAGAGGGGCTCCCGATACAGCTGTCCATTAGCTGCTTTCACTAGTATGTAATCAGGTGACTCTGAATTTTCTGGCAGTTTGGAGGGATGTATCAGGATCCGTGATGCCCCTGAGTCACACAAGAATTTGACTTCCCTCCCTTCTACCAGGAGTGTAACTTCTGGTTTTGTGTCTGCTAAATAGAGCTCTAAGCTCAATAAAGCTAAATCTAATATTTCATTTTCTTCATTATCCGTAACTTCCTGCACTTCCTCTATTTCTTCTGTCACATCCTCTACTCCCTCTATCACATTCTCATTTGTCCTTTCTCTGTTATCCCCTTCTAGTGATTCTTGACTATCATATAGTCAGTCCTCACCCTCCTTGTCTTCCTCCGTGGTTGCCCTCTTGTTTTTCTTGCAATCCTTGCCAAGTGTCCCTTTTTGCCGCATTTAAAACATTCACCCCTTTTCTTTCGCCCTTCAAAGTCCTCTGATCGCTGATCAGATTGTTTGTTTCCCTGGGAATTTCTCTTGCCCTTTTTCCCGGACTGTACTACATAAACTTCTGCTCCATCTTCTACAGAAAATACTTGGGCTTTCTTTTTCTTTTTGCTATTAAAGTGCCTTTCGACATGCCTAGCATATTCAAGTAATGACTGTAACCTGCTTGTACGATGATCTACCATGTGCTTTGTAATAAAACTGCTTATGGGTGCAATGCTGCCTTTCAAAAACGCATTCTTTAACTGCTGCTCATATGGGGAATCTTGTGTCTGATCCTCAGGAACCTGCATTCCACAATGGCTATTAAAACATTCTAACAGTCTGGCATAATATCTGTCAATAGTTTCACCTTCTTGTTGGATGCATTGATTAATGCAAGTTCAGTCTGCCCTAGGCTTCCATTTCTCAGAGATTCGGTCTGTAAGACCTTTCACTCTGTTGACTAGCTCTGCGCTGCTATTTGGGAGGGGCCTGAGCGCAGCATCACGGGGATTCCAGTTGCCACTAATCATGTGCCAATCTGGTCCAACAATTTGTCTGACTACTTTTTCTACCACTTCTCCGTTTAAATTATAACTTAGCCTCATTCCTTGTAAATCTTCTAAGAACTTTCTAAAATTAACTTTTGGATGGGGAATTCCCTCAGTGGCTTTCCGGATGTCTTCTGGAGTCCAGGGTCTATACACTAGAATAGTTGGGTCCTGACCTTCTTGCCCTGCCTGAGGATTAGGTACTTCTATAAGTGGGCATATTTCTTCTTCACTCATAGATTATGAATTCCTACCCATTTGATATAATTCAATGTACCCATTTGAGTTACCTGCCCGTGTTCGAGACCTGGTCTCGATGGGATCTCTAATAAATGTTTTTGCTTTTGTAGTGTCTCTATTTACAGTGACAGCAGGATATTGTGGGGGTGGACTAACCTGTTCACTTGCTTCATATTCTGGTAAGGGAGGCAGAAGGGCCGATGCTATTACTAAGTTATTGTCCTCCTTATCTAAAAACATTGCTTTTGAATCATTATTCTTTTGTTCCCTACGGTTTACTTCCTCAATCCACCTGTGTGCCTGAGGAATTCCTAATTGGCGCTGCTTTTTTACCCAACCTCTGGAATCGGTTTTAAGCTGTTTGACAAGTTTAACAAGTGAGGACTTTTCTAATTTACCATCAAATTCATACTTATTAACCCATTTTGAGTAGTATTTAATATTATCAGCACGCTGTGACTACATGTATTTCGTGTCTTCGGTTAACGGCAGATTTTGGGGTCTTTTTGTGCAATTATTACCCATTTTGTTCTAACCTTTTGAACGTTACATAACCCTTCTTATTTTTAACATGGTACCACAGATTTTGTTATAGTCTCTTCAGAATGACTGCCTACCTACTCTGTTTTCCCTGATCTATGACAAGACAGTAATCTTTTCTGTCCCTGACTTGTAAAAATACAGTCCTGACAAAAACAATACAAATCTAGTCCCTGATCTAAAAACAGGAAAAAGGTAGATTCACCTTACCTGAGCCTTCGTGATTGATCACCTAGTTCGTGAAAACCCATCCTTCAGTCGCAGATCAGAAAGTGGCTGGCCTCTTTTGTACGACAATTCAATCGTAGGGCTTTTCAAATAAGAAAAAACTATGTGGTTTCTTCTCAATATGGTTTGAAGCCACCTGGCCTGTCTGATCCGAGGCGAAGTGAGGGTTTCTGGCTCGTAGGACCAATCTGTCAAAGGAAAAAACTTCAAAGACCAATACACGTAAGGTTCAGTTAAGGCACATTTAATAACTTGCTGCAAGGAGACAAAAACATGCAAATACAGGATTTTGCCTAACTACTAACAGGAAGTATGCTATTCTTATACTGTTCTACAAGACATTGCCTTCTATGGCTGACGTAATCAAACACAACTTTCAGTATTGTTCTACAGCAGATGTTACTCAGATTTTCTGCTGACATGACTGGATTTATGAAAACATTTTGAGAAAAACAACCTGGCCTTGGTGGGCCTTAGCCCGTTACAAGCTTCTATTGTGTAGTTCTAATACATGTGTTACATTTCAAGGTACTTTTCTAACTTAGACACAAGCAAATGCTGATTGCAGTTCATATTTTCAAGCAGTCTTTGTTCTGATTATCTATAGCTTCTGCAGCTGTGTGTTTTCTCACAGCACAAGCGGAACTCCTTGTCTAAGTCTCATAACATTAATACATCTATTCATTATTTTCCTGACACAAGCAGAACTTATCTGCTTTCCTGTAAATTTCCAAAGCATAAGCAATAGCTGTGCATATTTCATGACAATACAAGGTTAGAAAGCTTCTGCAATTTGTACAGATTTTATGCAGTGTGAAATAGAATAAATGTGTTAACCCTTTTCAAGCCTTAAATGCACTAAGCATATTACTAATACATGCACTAATACATATTTTTCTGACAGTAAGCAACTCCTAGTTTCAGCTTATAACATAAATAACACATTCCTCCAAAATGAGAAAGTAGTTATTGACCTGGGCACTTGGGTGGATCACCCCCTTATGTTCAACCATCATGTTTCAATGGTGGTGAGGAATCCTTTTACCTTGCGCAGCTCATAAAAAGGTATCTCCAACAGGTAAAATAGTCATAATTTCTTTGTATTTCACACTAATTTGGTCCAGCAGTGAACTATTTTGATATAGCTTAGGTGAACATTAGCTAGTTGCTGTTGCCACAGCTTGATGTTGCTGCTGCCCTGCCACTGTTAATTAAAAGCTTAAAAAAATAGCACTGAATTTTTTTCTGTCTTATTGCTCTTATCAAATTTTGTTACATGGCATTGATCACTGCTAGGAATTACACAGGCTAAATATTTGAATTGCATAAATAGTACTGTGTATAGGTAATGACAGCTTATATACATAGTCCTTTCCAAAAAACAGTATTTCCTACAAGTGGCTTAATTTGTAAACACCCTCTGCACTGTGGACTGCATACAGTATGGGGGGCATTTCACCTAATGTTCTGGTGAACCAGAAAGGGCAGACATGAGCAGCAGCATAGTATGCCATTCATTCATTGGTACATTAATCATTTCAGGCAGGGCTTGGCACAAAGCAAATGACTGTGGTCTTGCCAATTGCAAGTTTGCAGAAGACAGCACAACACAAGCCCACCTTGTTGTCTATTAGACTGTTTAAGTTTGAATCTATACAATACCAGAACAAAATATTACATTTGAAGTTGTTCTATCTCTACGTTTATTTTTACTGATGGGTTCGGAGTCAATCCTCGGCTCCAAGTTGGCCAACTACAAAAGCACGAGGTCTAAAACCAGCTTGAGGCCAGATCCCTATCCCATGATGCACTACAAACCTCCCTCAGATCTAGTTTGCCGCTGCAACTGATCGGAGGCTTCAGCTTCACTTGGGCCAGTATAATTGTTTTTTTTTCTTGCTTCTATTAGAGCAATATACTAGTCTATTGATATACCCTTTGTCATTTATACTTTTCTTTAGTTACTGAAATTCTCAGAGTTGAATTTAGTCAGCCAGTAGGCTTAAATTTTATTTTGTAATATAGAGCGAGTTGCTCTTGGGCCCTGTAGCCTAATTTCCTTTTGGGTTTTCCCTATCCCGTAGGTTAAGTTAGAAATTTTGAATAATTGCAAGTTTAATTACAGTCTACAGTTGCTATAAGACCATCTTTAATAGTTTAGTGTGCGTGTGTATGTGTATATTTAAGCTAACGGTTTTGCTCTGTTGTTAAAAATAGCTTTTTCTTTGTGTTTTCGTCAAATAAGGAAATAACTGTAAACTATCTAAGTATGTCAGTTCCAGAGAAAGAAAAGGCAAAATCTGGGTCCGAGATGTGGGCAGAAAATGTCAATTACAGATGGGCACACTGACTGCGTTTATTGCCTAGGTGAAGTCCATCCTCAAGAGAATTGTGCCATTTGCCACTCCTTCAGTTGCAGGGTACTGATGGAGAGAAAAAGAAAACTGCTAGATAGAGGATTGCTTAAATCTTCTTTTCAAGAGGACTTGGAGAAACATTCAAAACCTCTAAGTTCCAAAGGAAGTTCACCAACACCTAAGTCGAAACCTAGTAAGTCGACTGCCTCGTTTCCAAGGTCCTTGGAATTGATGGCTACTTCAAGTAGGAGATGGTCCCCTGTATTGGAGCCAGTATTTCCTACTTTAAAATCGCCGCTCCTTCAGTCAGTGGCTTCCTTGACTCACTCATCTCGGGCCTCTAGTAGGCTTTCAGATTTGGATGTGGATTGCATCATGAAGAGGCTTCTTCAGGTACCGGCCTTCACTAAAATTTTATCAGCTCAGACACTCGGTGCTTCGGAGCCGATGAAACCCCTTCCACCTTCTATGATTCCTCCTCCGATTCCCCTCGAGGTTTTGGAGCCGGAGTGTTTGGAGCCGATGGTTGTGGAGCCTATGGGACCGACACCCACTGCAGGATTGTCAACTGCTGCTGCCCTGTTACCTTTGATTTTGACTGGTTCTCAGAGCCAATGCTTTCTGGTCAAGTCTGGGGAGGATAGTCGGACTGACTTGACCTCTCGGGGCATTGGCTTGGGTGAGCTCAGTTCCGAACTCTGGCTCGGAGCTTCTGACTCCGGCACCAGTGGGATCTGTGGTGTCTTCGGAACCGGGGATTGCTTTGGGACGGGACCAGGGAGCCTTCGACACCATGAGGAGGGTGTTATTGGTGCCAACAATGACATCATAGATTTCAGCAGCTCCTCCCCCTAAAGTACTGGTCTGTGCCTCTTCTACATGCTCTCCACTTAAGCATTGAGATCCTGAGCCTCAGGACACACCATTGGGTTAACCCTGCTCTTCTGAAATCTCTCCAGAAGTTCTCACTGAAGAGGTACCCAGAAAGCGGACTTGCAAGAGGAAGCATCTTGACTCTCCCCAAGAGTCACTCACTTCTCACACAGACTTAGATGAGTCAGAAGGGTCCCCACAGTTCCCCTCTGAGGATATCTCCTTTGCAGATATCCTGGAGATCCTAAAACAGAGGGGTAACTGGAAGTCCCTTAACCCTACTGAGGATGAGTCTGTACTCTTGAAGGCTTTTGGATCTCAGCCCTCCACCTCTTGGGTGTCTTCACCCCTTCATGAGCTAGTTGAATTGTTCACTTGCAGGGCTTGGGAGGCTCCAGACACAATGGAACCTGTCCTTCGGAGGCCGAATAAGTGTATTACTTGCCCTCTAGACAAGAACTTCTTATCCAAAGGCGTGCCTGTTGGTGCCATGGTGGTGGCAGTAGCCACAAAGAAGGAGCTTTCAGAGATTTCTACTAATGTCCATCCTCCTAATAGATATTCTAGGCTCATGGACAGGTATGAGAAGTGTATGTTCAGTTCAACGGCCTTTGTTCTTCGTTCATTGAACTATCTTACTCATTTTACTAGACTACAAAGGGATCTCCTGAAAGAACTAGGAGATACCTTACAATGTTCAGTAGCAGTGGGAGTTTCAGATCAGGTTATTGTCCAGCTCTCTACTTTAACTTCCATTGCAAACTCATCCATGTGCCTACTCTCCTACGTGACTGATGGAATGAGCAGAGATGCAGGTACAGAAATTGTCCTCAGGCGTCATTCCTGGACGCGATTGTGTTCCTTTGCAGAAGTTTTCCTTTATTAACACCCCATCTGACGGTTCATCCCTATTAGGACCTAAGGTTAAGGAGACTCTTACCAGGAGTGAGCAGGATGGTAAGACTCTGTCTGCCATAGGAGTCCATTTTTTCACCCCAACTAGACCTACCCAAAGGGAGAGGTGGTGGTAAGATGTAGTTCTGTAAGTCCCAGGGATCTTACCAAGACACTCGTGGTGAAGCCCCCTCCAGAGGCAGAGGGAGGGGGGAACAACAGAAGAAGCAGACCTCGTGGCAGAGGGGGGTCCAGAAAATCAGGGAGACAGGGATCAGTTCCTTGAGAAACCCTATCAGCGCTCCTGAGAGGAGGCATGACTGTTCACCTCTGGATGCAGTCAGAGGACGCCTGTCCTTGTACCCAGATGCCTGGCTAAAAATCACAAAAGATACCTGGGTATGAAGCATTATTTCCAGAGGATATTCAACACCCTTTTTCACATTCCCCCCAAAAAAAATCCCAGATGTTCCACCCTGTCACAGGGAACAAGCAACCCTACAGATTCAAACATTGCTTCAAAAAAGAGTCATCCAGCCAGTCCCAACAGACCAAAGAGGACCGGTACTTACTCAAGGTTCTTTTTAGTACCAAAGAAAACAGGGGACTGGAGGTCCATTCTAGACCTCAGCAGATTAAACAAATCAGTAAAAAAGACAAAGTTCCAGATGGCCATGCTTCAGTCAATTCTCCCCTTTCTGGGGAAAGACAATTGGATGTGCTCGATATATCTCCAGGATGCGTACTACCATATCAAAATGGACAGGCCATCCAGAGATCACCTGCAATTCCAGCTGGGAGCCAGTCATTTCCAATTTTGAGCTCTGCCCTTTGGTCTCACAACAGCCCTCAGAGTTTTCACCAAATGCATGGCAGTAGTGACGGCTCACCTGAAACGATCTGGATTCCAGGTGTTTCCATATTTAGACGAGCTTCTCACTGGCACCACTAGGCATCAGCTTATTCAGGCGAAACAGGACAATAAACCTTTGCCAGCAATTGGGGATTACGATAAACTCAGAAAAAATCTGCCTTATTGCCATCGCAGCAGATCATTTTTATAGGAGCAGAACTAAACATTGTCACTCTAACATTATCCCTATCTCCAGAAAGAATTCAAAATCTAAGAAATCAGATATTGGACATTCTTCAGATCACAAGAGTTCCAGTGTCAAAGATCCTCAAATTGCTAGGCACCATGGCTTCAGCCATAATCACTGTTCCTCTGGGCAGGATGCACATGTGAATACTTCAGTGGCTTCTGTTCACCCAGTGGTCTTATCAAGAACTACCAATGACTCATTAGATATTAATAACGGACTCTTGCAAGTGACTTTAGGTCGACCATTTATATTACCCCCTCCTATAGCCACAGTGACCACGGATGCTTCCCTGGTAGGGTGGGGGGCATTACCAGGGAAGAACAGCCCAAGGTATGTGGAATCAACATGAGGCTCGCCTGCATATCAATGTTCTGGAGATGAGAGCAGTTTTCCTAGCATTGCAGTTCTTTCAAGACTCTCTCCCACTAGGAACAACTGCTGTACAATCGTACAATATGTCGGTAGTCTGGTACATAAACAAGCAGGGGGAGACCAGATCTTATCCCCTTTGCAGAGAGGCCTTAAGCATTTGGAAATGGGCGACTTCTACCCAGTGCTTTCTGATAGCAATACATATCCCAGGGAAGTCCAACGTGATAGCAGACAGATTGAGCAGAGCAATACTCTTGCCGCACGAGTAGTCTCTGAAGCATCAGGTGGCAGAAAGGATCTTCCACAGATGGGGCCAGCCTTGCTGCGATCTCTTTGCAATCCCAGCCAACACCAAATGCAGCAACTACTTTGCCCTAATTCCCCCTCTAGGGGAAATCCCAAGGGATACACTTGTGCACGATTGGCCCCCTGGGCCTTCTCTGTGCTTTTCCTCCAATACCCCTGATACCCAAAGTGTTACAGAAAGCAAAGTCTCTGGGCAGTACTTAATAGCCCCATTTTGGCCTCGGCAGATTTGGTTCCCTTTCCTCCAGCCTCATCTACTGGAAGAGCCTTGGATCCTGGACCCAGTGCCAGATATCCTGACTCACGCCTCAGGAATTCTTCACCCCTCTCTACAGTCCCTCATACTGACAGCTTGGCTGCTCCAATTCCAAACATAGCCAGATTTCCTAATCTTTCAACAGAAGTTAAACACATGTTGACAGCCTCTCATAAGCTGTCCACACAAAAAATGTACCGTAGCAAGTGGAGGAGATTCGCTATTTGGGGGTCTCAAAATGAAGTAGATCCTTATTTGGCTCCTGCTTCTGCTATCCTAAATTTCCTTACTAAACTTTTCAATGAAGGTGCTGCTGCAGCTACAATTAGGGTACAGTTGGCAGCTATTTCCAGTTTTCATTTGGGTTTATTTCTAGTGGCAATACCCTCTGCAAGGAGGATTTCCGAGTTACAAGCCTTGACTATCAAACCCCCCTATTTAATTTTTCATAATGACAGAGTTTCTTTGTGAACAAATCCCTCCTTTTTACCCAGAGTTTGCTCAGAAGCTAATCTTAATCAAACTATTGAATTACCTGTATTTTTCCCCAATCATACAAACAAATTGGAATATATGCTTCACAAACTTGATGTGCATAGATAACTATGATTTTATTTGGACAGAACCAAACAATTCAGGAAAAATGGACAGTTGTTTGTTTCCTTCTCAGAAGCAAAGAAAGGTGATCCAGTGTCTAAAGTCACCTTGTCCAGATGGTTATCAGACTGTATTGCTTTCACATACACTTCAAATAATTCTTTACCACAAAGGATAAAGGCTCATTCCACCAGATCTGTAGCCACTTCTTCAGCCTTTTTGGCCAAAATACCTTTAGACTCTATCTGTGCAGCTGACACATGGTCTAGACCTCATACCTTCATCAATCATTATAAAGTGGACAAGGCCTCCAGGAACAGGACCTCCTGCGGTTCTGAGGAACATTCTCCCTTGAGCCACCCAAGAAAGATGGTGCTTGGGACGCTACCCATCAGTAAGAATAAATGGCGAGTTAGAACATCTTCACATAAAGAGGTTATGTACTTACCATGATGTTCCATGTGAGTTGTTCATCTTGCCTTTATTCTTACATCCCACCCACCAACCTCCTTCTAGTTTACTAGGGGTCCGAGAAGTCTGAATTGGAACTTTTTTCTGATTGAGTGGCATAATGAGTGCTTTAGCCTTTAGCTAGCAGCAAACAAGATTTGAGGGAGGTTCGTAGTGCATCATGGGATAGGGATCTGGCCTCAAGCTGGCTTTAGACCTCGAGCTTTTGTAGTTGGCAGACTGGGAGCTGAGGATCGGCTCCGAACCCATCAGTAAGAATAAAGACGAGATGAACAACTCACATGGAACGTTATGGTAAGTACATAACTTCTTTTTTCTGAGCCCACAGCTTAGAATATAAAAAGTCCAAGGATGGGTAACCTCAGGAGTAAGGAGTATTTTGGTTTTGTTTGAAAATCACATGTATCTTCAAGAATAGGTATATTTAAATCACAGGGTGGTGGTTGTGCAGGAGCATCCCCTTCCATGGAGTTTTGGGGGGATGGGGACTTTCCCCTGCCAAAACGTTTTAAATGAAGGCACTACTGAAAGCTCTGACCTGTTTTGTTTGATTGGATGAGTGACCATCAGTTGGCTGGCAGTCAGCAAGACTGCCTTAGATAATAAAACACAAGCCCAAGAAAGATTAGTGTGGTGCACATCACCACAACCCATGCATTCTGCAGATGACCAAGAAAGGAAGCATCTACATAATGGAAATAATGTGAACAGACTGCACTTCAGTGCAGATTTTGCACTCTGGATTGGTACTCCTGGTCAGTAAATATGCTGACATAGAAATGCAGAGCATCAATGAGTGTAGATCCTGGAATGCTACTTCCCAGTCAACATCAAGATAATAGCATAAGCTAACATAAAGACATGTGACATTACAGAATGCACACCCTGGATGAATAGAACCTATTCAGCATTTAGGCAATGGAGTATGTAGAACAGGGAGCACACAGCATTGTTGATTGTGTGCCCTATACTGCAAGAGTGATTTCAGTGATTGCAGGTGTAACATTATATGGTAGGGGCACAATGTGCAGTACCTGTGTGCCCGAAAGGTATATTGTGTACATGTAGTTGCATTACCTGCCCATACAGGTATTTTTTTTTTTTGGAGGTTAAGTACAATGCCGATGACTACATTTGTGTGTGTGTCTCCCGGTTTATGTTGTGTTGTATAGTACTTTAAGGTCACAGTATTATACGCGGTCAGTGGGACAGTTCAGATGGCACTCCACACAGGATTATATCCAGCAGAGTTCATAAAATTTATGACATGCATTGGTTTCCTCTCACTGTTTTGTAGAAGTCTCTAGCTCTCATTAGCATTTTGTTCTCTGTGACTGATGTCACTTTCTCCTTCACTTCCTGCTACATTTCAAATTCCCTTTGGATGTAGGTGGAGGTAGTACAGCCCATGATTGTTTATCTTTGACCATCTGTGTGAGCAGCAGCTGAGAATTATGAGTGCAATTTAGCAGATCCCTGCTATTGCATAGTGGTAGTGGACATATGTCTCTCTCTCTCTCTCTCTCTATTTACCTCATATTCTAACATTATGTTGTAATCTGTACAAATTTACCTTTATACATACATACATACATACATGTACACTCATATATATATCTATATCTATATATATAGATCTATATCTATATATATATATATATATATATATATATATATATATATATATATATATATATATATATATATATATATATATATATATAAATAGTTGTGCAAGAGTGTGCCTGCTGTGTGCAGTGAATGCTTCCACCGTTGGACTGCCTAAACTTGTGTCTACACTGTGGTTACAGTAATGCTGTCACTGTCTTATCAGTAGATCTCAGCAATCATTTTGTAACTCAGTTTCACAGGGTGGCTTTTGCACATTGTACATGTCCTCCCCGCGGTTGAGTGACGTTTGAAAGACATGCAGGTAGGTGCGTGGGTGAATGGGTGTTGGGCTGGCAACTCGGCAAAGTAAAAATCCACTGCCAGTCATTAGCGGACTGGAGTTCCGCTGTGGTGACCCCTAACCGGGAAAAGCCGAAAGACTAAAAATTGCTGTTTATGCATTATGTACTGTGCCTTTTTTTGCCTGCATGATCTACCAGGTAGTTCCCCTACATGTATCAAATTGACCAATTAATTATTTTAGTGGGAGTCAGAGCCAGGTCCATTCTTGTCCAGACAGGGTGACAGCCCCAAGGATCATTCATTCCCTGTCTGGGGAGAGAGCTTAATTCACTCATTTGTTCTCCCAGTAGCAAGGACAGAGTGGAAGGGAAGGGAATGTTGCCGGCCATGTAAGCTACTATCCCAACTCCCCTTATTGCATTACTGTAGTGGCCGGCAGCTATGGAACACTTCTGCCTCTAGGTGAATTGGCATGCCTCTTCATGCATTACCTCCTGACATACATAAAGCATGTAGCCCCTATGATCTAGTTCACAGTACCCCAGCATACCTGCTGGGGCCAGCAGTTCAGTGTGTTTCTAGTCACATCTCTCAGACCTCCAGCATGGACTTCCATTCTCATCTACTGGCCATTCTAGTGACTTGAGTTGCTAACTGAACACTGTTTGTCTGGAGCACATACAGGGCATAAATCATCTTTATCATAAGGCCAGGGCATTGTGCAATGCACCTCTGAATCCTTGGCTGCCCAATCAGTTTCTTCTTGGTTTTATATTGTAATTTTTGGTTGTCTGAGACATACATCTCAACCTCTTAGCTTAAGAAATCTGGACAAAGCCTGATGTAATGGGGGGACAAATATTAAATATTCCTCTTAGAAATTTAGAAAACTGCTAGAATAAAATGATTTGTGTTGGCATGCATTTTCTGAAGGATATGAAGTATGAACCTTAAATGTATGTCGCTATTCTGTGACTTCAGTCCTTAGATCATCTCAATGATTTTCCAGAAAACAAGAAATTTTATGAGGAAAAGGCCAAAAATATGAGGCAAAAATCTGGAAATTGTGTGAAAATCTGGACAGTTGAGAGGTATCTGAGATATAATATATGGCAAGAAACATGTACTTGCACATGAGTAATATACTTTTGTTTTATGCGTTTTAAAGTTGCAAAGTTAGGAACTGTGCAGAAATATTATCAGTCTGAAATTGTTACAACATTAAATCTTACAAATTGATATCCTGTTATTTAAGGCTTGCTGATCTGAATGCTGTGTTAAACCTGAAAATGATTAAGTGCTTCACTGAAATGTAGACCGAACAATACATCTTAGTCTGCTTATTTAATTCAAAAGATGTATAATCATTCAGTATAAATTGCTAATTACTGCACTTTGAGCAGCTAGCTGGTTTTACAATTAGATATTTGATAAAAGCTTTTTACAGTTCTGTTTTATGCCTTTGCTTAGTCTTTCTAAGTTTTAAAGCGGTATTCTCATGTAATCAGTCAGAAGACATGGACTGAAGATGCTTATTAGCAGTGCACGCTGCCTTAATATTTGTACATTATTTACTAAATTAGAAATTTAGTAGGGCTTGTTTCATCTATATATTTAAATCAAATTTATTTTGTGTGTGTATGTATATATATATATATATATATATATATATATATATATATATATATACATGTTTAATGTGCTTGTTTAAATTTCATTATTTCAAATTTATGATAAAGCACTATAATAAAACCTGAACTGAGCTGAGAATGCTATTTTATTCAGATGATATTACATGTATATAAACATATGCAAGTCATATCTCTTTCATGAAAATTACCTCATCATACCCCTGGCCATGTAACAAAGAGTGGTGTCAAGATATTCATAAATAATCCAGGTTGGAAAGGATGAAAGAGGGTTGACAAAGAACATCCAGCCATTAGGGACAGAGAGAAAGTGCCAGACTGGAATTCATAAATAAACTGCATAGCACACAGCAGCGGGTTGTGAGGGTGGTGGCCATTTGCAGGGTGAGCAATTATTGCACAACAGTGCAGAGACCTGTACTGCGTAATATGCATTGCAGGCAACTGAGTGGATAAAGAGATGTAAATGAAGTTGTGCATACAATGAAAGAGAAAAGAGATAAAATGCAGGCAGTCAGACCAGTGACTCATGCAGAGTATGTGAATGGCTAGGCACATGGCAAACTTCCCCAGTGCAACATGGAAGAATTCTAGGAACAACACTGTTCTGTGCTTAGCAACACTTTATTGCAGTAGCCATAGCTGCCTCTATCCTGGCAATACATTACTCTGCTACTGGTAAAGATGATGCTTTATGTCATGCGTGACATATTATAACTTCACTGACCAACAAATAATTGATCACTTCCAAGTACAGAGTGACATGTTAGTGACCTTACTAGATGTATTGCTCACATGCTGCATCTAGGGTGTTTTATAGTATTCCAATCCATGTAAAAACCAAAGTACTTGTAGTACTTACCGTCCTAGCTAATGGGACTTTGCAGCAAACAACCAGAGCCATGTTATATATACTGCAGGCCTCAGTCTCATGAACACTTAATAAGTTCTTAGGATCATAGGCAATTACTAGGCTATCGACCCAGAGGTCATTTTAAGCCAAGCTGTTTCATCCCAATGTAACACCATGAAAATGCTAGTCAGCACCCAAGATTGTATCCAGTGATTCTGCCCATGTCCAGGAGGGTTGTGGGTGCTATCCCTGGTAAGAATTTATGGTGCGCCAGCCACTCATCCAGGTTCCTCTTGAACAGTGTCATAGAGGTGCTTTGTTTCACATGAACTGGTAGCTGTTCCAAAGATGCAGCAGTTGCTGGAAGATAAATCTATACCTCCAGCATGTCCTATTTAAGTCACAGGCCATATTTAGATCCCTGGAACTGGTAGCCCTAGTCCCATTTGATTTACTGATACGCAACAAGTTCATTAGGTTTGGGTTTTGGATTGCTCTTAGGCTAGGCATAAGTCTTCCCCTAAGAAGTCTATATGACACAGAGTACAGTAACAGGGACTTTAGTCAGCTTGTGTAAGGCACATGCTGGAGCCCCTTGATCCTCTTTGTTAGAGACCATTGAGGTCTCTCCAGTTGCTGCAGGTACTTTGTATGGTACATGTCAAATGGGGTGTTATACTCAATTATGGGCCGGATTAGTGCCGAGTATAGAGGGGTTATAACCTCTTTTGCTCTCAAGATGATGCCTTTACTAATGAAGTGTGCTACATAGAAAGCCTTCCTTTTTACAGTAGACACATTGTGGTAGAAGTTAAGGTTGCAGTCAACTTGTGATCCCAGGTCTCTTACCACTTTTTCTGTTTATTTATTTATTTATTTGTTTCACTGAATATTGTGGTCTATCTGTCTCCCTGCAGTTAGTTTCCTGCCCACCCTGTCTGTTAATTTTGGTGGCTTTGGAATTGCCCTCCCCTCCTGTAAATTTGTGTTTGAACACTCCTCCTGAGTCCGTCTCATTTGCTCACTCAACCGAGTACAGTAAGATCATATTTTGATTTCACTCTAACCAGTCCCATCTGATCAGCTCTGTCCCAGCTCTATCCCAGCCTAGTGTCATTAACTCATTCTACCTAAGACACAGAGAACATTTGAAAAGGCCTTAACCTTGAATTATCTTCTGTTTCTCCTTTCTCCCTTTCCACTTTACTAAAAAAAAAAAAAAAAAAAAAAAAAAAAACTTTGCTAGAATCTCCTTGTGTTCTGACTGACTGTGCTTCTCAGCTGATAAGTATATTTGTTTGGCACTTTTTAACTGTTCAGAGTTGAATAAAACAATAATTGAATTCAGTTCAGAATACAGTTTGAATAAATTGCATTTAAACTGTACTTGCTTTAATATTACTACACACCCAAGTGTGGTAGCTTGCACTGCACTTGAATTGTTTTAGTGCTGTTTTAGCTGCTTTTCTGTAAAAAAAAATAAAAAATTCTAAACTTGTTTCCTGCCTTTCCTGTAACTAGTCTAGTCCAGATACAGATTTGCTGTATCCAGGACTGTTTGTAAGCTTCTGAGCTCCCCAAGCCTTTCTGTGTTGGAGGGAACCCTTCTAGCTTATCAATGGGAGTGGTAATCACTAGGTAGCCTATCTACCACAAGACTGGTATCTGGCCCAGAAATTATAGTTTATTTGCCATTTAGGCAGTTTTTTCCATCTCTTTCAACTTTCTGGTTTAAAAGCCCACATTTGCGCTTGTTTCCCACCTTTCCTATAACTAGTCTAGTCCAGATATAGATTTGCTGTATCCAGGACTGCTTGTAACCTTTCCTATAACTAGTCTAGTCCAGATACAGATTTGCTGTATCCAGGACTGTTTGTAAGCTTCTGATCCTCCCAAGCCTTTCTGTGTCGGAGGGAAACCTTCTAGCTTGTCAGTGGGAGTGGTAAGCACTAGGTAGCCTATCTAATACAAGAGGAGTGGTTTCTGGCCCAGAATTTGTAGTTTGTTGGCCGTTTGGGCAGTTTCTTCCATCTCTTTCAACTTTCTGGTTTAAAAGCCCATGTTTGCACGTTTTTCCCGCCTTTCCTGTTACTAGTCTAGTCCAGATGCAGATTTGCTGTATGCAGGACTGTATGTAAGCTTCTGAGCCCCCCAAGCCTTTCTGTGTTGGAGGGAAGCCTTCTAGCTTATCAGTGGGAGTGGTAAGCATGAGGTAGCCTATCTACCACAAGAGGAGTGGTTTCTGGCCCAGAATTTTTAGTTTATTGGCCGTTTGGGCAGTTTTTCCATCGCTTTCAACTTTCTGCTTTTAAAAGCCTGTGTTTGCCTTTCCTGTAACTAGTCTAGTCCAGATGCAGATTTGCTGTATCCAGAACTGTTTTTAAGCTTCTGAGAGGTTCCAAAGTCTACTCTTCAATTTTTCCCTTAGATCTGCAAGTTCTCTCCTCTCCTGCACTTTTACTAGCTTATTAGTCTAGAACTTTACCATACCAGACTTCTTGTAGCAATTATTGTAGCACACAAAAGTGCTACCAGCACTAAACGTTCTACAAGGAAATAGCTCCAGTACTTATTATTAATGCCCACCCCTCCAGGTATGTCTAAAGGTCAGTTCCCTGTGCTTTTTCCTATTAACCTAGTGAACTTGGGCATCCTGAGGCAATGTAGCAACCATCTCATGTACACTAACAACCCTCTCCTCTTACCTCCCAACACTCAGGCTTGCGAGAGATGCACTTATATATCCAAACTGGAAGCCTGGACTGGAAAAGCTGGTCAAGAGGAGAAGGTCAACACTTGCACCACACCACATGGAACACATAGCCCACCAGAACACACACCAGCACTGCCTTCACATAAAAACACAAACCACACACCCACCTTCATGGAGGCTCTCAATAAAAATCTACCCAAACAGCAGAGACCTCCAAGGCAGAAATGCTGTCGACCACCAGAGCACAACACTAGTCATGAGACAAATAACTCTCCTAAACAGTGAGCCACTCAACCAAAGCCCCTAAGGAAAAACAACATTCCCAGCGTAATAGTCATAGGTGACTCAATAGTGAGGCACACTGATGTCCCACTCACTAGGATGCATGGAGAAAGTAACAGTCAGCTGCCTGTCAGGTGCCAGGATCCGCCACATAATGCATGCACTCAGGTCCCTCAACAACAGGTACAAATATGACTCTGTCATTGTACATGTGGGTGTGAATGACCTGAGACATACCTCCCTGGACTACATGAAAAGAGACATGGAGGTGCTTTCGGATTATGTAGCCCAGGCGGGTATGAACCTTGCCCTGAGTAGCATCCTACCATCACCCAGAATGATACCACAGCACAAGCAGAAAATGATTGATTTCAACAACTGGCTAAGTTTCTGGAGTCATTCTAAGGGGATCCAGTATCTGGCTGCCTGGGATAACATGAATGACAGACCTCGATGCTTTGCCAGAGATGGCCTACATCTGTCACCCATGGGGTTCCTGATACTGGCCAAGCCTCTTGCCACCCCTATAGTGCCTTTTTTAGGTGGTGTTCCAAAGACCAAATTACCACCGTAACAGCTACAAACAAATGCAATCTGAGGGTCATGCTGCTCAACACTAGAAGTCTAAATCTCAAAATGCACTCACTCGAAGCACTCCTTAAAATGGAGAACATCGACATTTGTGCTGTAACAGAGACCTGGTTCAAGGCAGCAGAAAGTACCCCTGCACTACCATGCTATAAGTCATTCCACACCTTTCAGCCCCAGAACTTGGACCGAAGCTCCAAAGGCAGTGATGTTTCCACATTTATAAAGGACGCACACACCTCCAGACTGGTAGCCCAACATAATGCATCTTACAGATACTTCAGGTGCAGCTAACATTGGGTAAGACAGTGATTCAGGTTGTAGTCTGTTATAGGTCCCCAACAATGTCCCAAGACTCACACTCCATGTTCCTAAGCACCCTGGAGAATATTAGGGTCCAACCTAACACTCTCATACTGGCGACTTCAGCTACCCCTCCACTGACTGGGAAAACTACTCCTGTACCAATGCACTTGCCCAGTGTTTCCTGGAATTCATTAATTCCAATGCCCTGGACCAGCTTGTTCTTACCCCCACTAGAGGTAGCGACATCCTTGACCTGGTCATTACTAACATGGGCAACAGTTGCTCTACACCAATAGTCAGCTCCTTCCTGGTTAGATCTGACCACAAACTAATCACCTTGGAAATCCACATTCCTCCCACCCCCCCTGCAAAGGTAACCACTGTGAAAAACTTCTCCAAAGCTAACTTTGGGCTCCTAAAAACAGAGGTGGCTAACTTCACGGCACCCATGCAAATGGACAATAGTTGCATGACCGCCGAATCATACACCAATGCATTATACGAACACATACACAAATGCATGGATCTTGTCATACCCAACAGAGCCAAGATGCTCTCCTCCAAAAAAAGGAAGCCAATCTGGTGGTCCCTGCCATAAACAAACTGTACAACAGAAGGAGGAAACTGATGCGGAATAAAGGGAAGTCCGAAGACTGGAAAAACAACCTTATCAGCCTCAACAAAAAGTTGAGATCCCTCATCAAATCCTCTAAAGCTAGCTATGAAAACAGAATTGCAGCAGATAGTAAATACAACCAAAAGCCAATACCCAGATTTGCTCTGAGCTACTGCACAATGGTACCTCCTATACCGAGCCAGCATATATTGCCAATATACTGGCCAACAGATTCGGTGCCAATTTTACCCCCTCCCCCACCAAAGGACCAATCATAATACCAGTAGATTGCTAGGCACCCAGTATTACTGCTACACAGGTTAAAACAGCACTCTCCAAGGCCAAGAATACAGCTTCCATGGGACCTGACAATATCACTGGCTGTGTTCTACATGAACTACAGAGTGAACTGGCACCTCACCTGTGTGCCATTTTCACTCACAGCCTCCTCTCAGGCTTTGTCCCTACCAAATGGTGCACTGCTACAGTCACCCCTCTCCACAAAGGAGGAGTGACTACAGACTCTGGGAACTATCACCCCATTAGCCTGACAAGTCTGATATGCAAAGCTATAGAATGCATCATCATGGGCCTAATAAACAAGGATGTAGGGAATCTCCAAACTCTAGATCCCACACAGTTTGGTTTTGTGAAGGTAAGATCATGCCTGCTCAACTTGGTCGACTTCTTTGAGTCAGTCACCAGAGCTGTGGATGAAGGCAAGGTGGTTCATACAGCCTACCTTGATCTGGCCAAGGCCTTTGATACCATTCCCCACTCAGGATTCATAGAAAAAGTCACTAAGCTAGGCATCAACCCCTATATCACTAGGTGGATTGCAAACTGGCTCACAAATAGAACCCACAGTGTGAAAGCAGCTGACTCCAAATCAGACTGCCGACCAGTCATGAGTGGAGCCCCACAGGGATCGGTCCAGGGTCCTCTCCTATTTGGCATTTACTTCTCAGAAGTCTAGGCCAGCACAAAGGGACTCTGTCTGACAATGTTCGCAGACAATTACAAGTTGGGGGCCATTATTAACTCCTCAAGTGATGTTGACAACCTACAGAAAGGCCTCACTGTGACCAATGACTGGTGTCAGAACCATGGCCTTAAGCTCAATGCCAAAAAATGTGTCGTCATCCCCTATGGGAAAAACCCAGTTCTCATGAATTACCACATCGATTGTAGTCCACTGAGCACAGAAGGTGTTATAAGAAATCTGGGAACACAGGTTGACAGCAAACTCTCTTTTGACCATGACATTGCCACTGTGGTCAGAAAGTCCTTCTATGTGGCACATCTCATTACTAAGGGTTTTGCATCGAGGAAGAAAGAGGTCATTGTCTCCCTCTACTCTTCCCTCATTAGGCCAATCATTGAGTACAATGCCTCATTTGGCATGTACCTCACTAGACACCTGCAACAACTGGAGAGGCTGCAAAAGTACCTCACAAAGAGGATCCTAGGCCTTAAACACTGGTCCTATATGTACAGACTCAAAAACTCCAACTATTCTCTGTCTCATACCGCCTACTTAGAGGAGATCTCTGCTTGACTTACAAAGCTATGTCTGACCCAGCTCTGTTAGAAATACTACATCTAAAGAAATCCCAATCCCTCCACACCACACACTCCAGAGACCTCAACCACATTACCACAATCAACAGACCGTGCTGGAGGGTCAGGTTCATAACCCAGAGACTGCCCATGCTATGGAATAAACTTCCCATAGATGTCAAACAGAGCACCTCACTGTCCCTCTTCAAGAGAAATCTTGATGAGTGGATGGGAAATAGAAAATTAACCCAGGGGATCACTCCAGTGGCTCTACTCGACAGAGGCACTGGGAACTAAGGTTGGGTGGCACGATGCCAGGGTAATCCTATGGGCTAGGCTTGTAAAGGCTCCAGGGCCATTAGCCTAGTACACACCTATGAACCTATGAATGTAGGGTATTGCTGTAAATTTGGTAGTGTGAAGGAACATTGTTTGTGCCAAAGGGAATTATGATGCATTTTTTTGCATTCAGTTTGAGACTGTGACTAATAAACCAGTCATTGGCCTGCATGAGACCCTCCTGGAGCATACTGACATCATTTGGGGATTCAATGATTACACCTAGTTTGCAGTCATCTGCAAACACAGTCAGCCACAACCCCTTAGTTCATAGGTTCATAGGTTCATACTAGGCTATCTGCCCTAGGGCATTTATAAGCCTAGCCAGAATGTGTTTGGCTTTCGCCACCCATTTTAAATTTATTTTGCTATGCCCTTTTTCAAGGTTAGTATACTGTGCCTCTGTCTAACAGTGACACAGAAGTGATACCCAGGGTAAACCTACGATCTCCCATCCACTCATCAAGATTCCTCTTGAAGAGAGTCAATGAGGGACTCTGCCTAACCTGGACTGGGATTTTATTCCAGAGTGAAGGGAGCCTCTGGGTTATGAATCTGTCCCTCCAGCATGTCCTATTTATTTCAGTCAGTACTGAGGTTCAAGTCTCTCGAGCGCGTAGCTCGATGGGATTTGGATTTTCTGAGGTGCAGCATGTCCATTAATTCCGGGTTGGACATGGCTTTATACGTCAGGCACAGATCGCCTCTGAACAGGCGGTATGCCACTGAGTAGAGCTGGAGTTTCTTTAACCGGGCAGCATATGGCATCTGTTTGAGCCCTTTGATCCTCTTGGTGAGGTACTTTTGGGGTCTTTCCAGTTGCTGCAGGTGTCTGGTAAGGTACATCCCAAAAGGGGCATTGTACTCAATTATGGGCCTGATGAGGGATGAGTAAAGAGGCACGATGACGTCCCTGATCTAGATGTGAATCCCTTCATGATTAGGTGGGCTATATAAAATGTTTTTCTAACCACTTTGGCCACGTGGTTGTCAAATGAGAGATTGCTATCAACTTGGGTCCCCAGGTCCCTAATTACTTCTTCTGTACTTAATGGATTACCACCTATGTGGTAATTTGTGGGCACTTTGTTTTTGCCAAAGGGGATGACTATACACTTTTTGGCATTTAGCTTGAGGCCATGGCTCTGGCACCAGTTGTCTGTTTCTATGAGGCCCTTTTGGAGGATGCTTGTGTCGACTGAAGAGTCGATTATGGCGCCTAGTTGGCAGTCATCTGCGAACTTGGTCAGCCACAGTCCTTCCGTGTTGGCCTGTACCTCCGAGAAATATATACCAAACAAGAGAGGTCCCAGGACTGAGCCTTGTGGGACACCACTTGTAACTGGTTTGGAGTCTGACATGGCTCCAGCAATTCTAACCATGTGGGTTCTGTCCTTGAGCCAGTTTGCAATCCATCTAGTGACTTAGGGATTTATATTTAAGCTGGTGAGCTTATCTATAATGCCCGAGTGGGGTATTGTATCGAAGGCTTTTGCGAGGGCCAGGTAGGCTGTGTGGACCACCTTCCCCTCGTCAATGGCCTTGGTGACTGTTTCAAAGAAATCAACCAGGTTTAAGAGGCAGGATCTGCCCTTAACAAAGCCGAACTGGGTATGATCCAGTGTTTGTAGGTCCCCAATATCTTTATTTATGAGGCCCATGATGATCCTTTCCATAACTTTGCAGACCAAGCTAGTCAGGCTTATGTGGCGATAGTTTCCAGGATCCGTTGAGGCACCACCTTTATGGAGAGGGACCACTGTTGCTGTACGCCACTCTTTGGGCACATATCCTGTAGTAAGGCTGAGATTGAACAGTAGTTTTATGTTTGGGTTTAGCTCTTCTTGGAGTTCATGTAGGACGCAGCCTGGGACACCATCTGGTCCCATTGATGCTGTGTTTTTTGCTTTGGAGAGGGCGGCTCTTACCTGAGCATCTGAGATGTCAGGGGGGCAGCACTCTGCTGGGATAGATATTTGCCCTTTTGGTGGGGAGGGGGGGGGAGTTTGCGCTGAACCTGTCAGCTAGGATGTTGGCAATGTCTGTGGGTTCGGTGTATTTTTTGTCATTTTGGACTAATTCTGAGCATATCTGGGAATTACCACCCAGGTTCCTAACATAACTAAAGAAAGACTTGTGATTATCCTTAGTGTCCTGTGCAATTTTTCTCTCGAAGCTAGCCTTAGACAATTTTATGTGTGCCCATAGTTTTTTGCTAATACTGATCAGTGATGCCTTCCCTTTTTGGGATTTTGCTCTATCATTTAGTAGCTTCCTCCTTCTATTGTATAGTTTGTTTATGGGTGGGGTCCACCAGACAGGACGTCTGCCTTTGGAGGATTGGGTCTTGGTTTTATTTGGGATCGCATGATCCATGCATTCCTGAAGGTGTTCATAGAATGCGTTTATAAAGGATTCTGCGGTCTGGGCCGTATTTTCCACAGGCCCGGGAGCTTTGAAGGATTCCACCTCAGTTTTGAGGAGTGTGAAATTTGCTTTAGAGAAGTTTTTCACTGTGGTTTTCTGGGCAGGGGGTGGGGTCGGAATGTGAATATCCAGTGAGATTAGTTTATGGTCTGATCTTACCAGTGAGGGATACACTTCTGGTCTGGAGCATAGAGTCCCCATGTTGGTGATGATCAGGTCCAGTATGTTTTCCCCTCTTGTGGGAGTGGTAACAAGTTGGTCCATAGCATTTGAGTTTATAAATTCTAGGAACCTTTGGGCTAGGGTGTTGGAGCTAGAGTAATGCTCCCAGTCTATGTTTGGGTAGTTGAAGTCGCCCAAAATAATGGTGTTTGGAGAGACCTTCATATTTTCCAGTGTTCTCAGGAAGGCCGAGTGGGGTTCCTGGGTTTGGGAGGGTGGTCTGTAGCAGGCTATAAACTGTTAGGCAGTTTTACCCACTGTTAGTTGCACATAGATAATCTCTGATGCTTCGTGCTTTGCCACCAACCTGGAGGTGTGGGTATCTTTGATGAATATCGATACTCCCCCTCCTTTTGTGGTTCGGTCCAAGTTTTGGGGGCGAAAAGCATGGTATGAGGTATAACCTGGTAGTGCTGGGGTGCTCTCGGGAGCCCTGAACCAGGTTTCTGTTACTGCACAGATATCGATGTTCTCCATGCTAAGGAGAGTTTCAAGTGCATGCATCTTGAGGTTTAGACTTCTGACGTTGAGTAGCATTACTCTTAGTTTCTTATCCCTTGTGATAACTATGGAGGTGGGTTTGTCTTTTGAGCCTTGCCTGAAAAAGGCACTATGGGGGTAGCAAGAGCATTTGCCAATATCCGAAAGCCTAGGGGTGACAGGTGCAAGCCGTCCCTAGCGAAGCATCGTGGCTTGTTGAGCATATCATCCCAAGCTGACAGGCATTGGATCCCCTTTGAATGACACCAGTACTTAAGCCAGTTGTTGAAATTGATCATCTTGTCTTCATATTGTGGCATCATTCTTGGTGAGGGTAAGATGCTACTCAAGGTCAGGGTCATACCGGCCTGGGCTACATGCTCAGAGAGCTCCTTTATGTCTCTTTTCATGTAGTCCAGGGAGGTACGTCTCAGGTCATTCACACCAGCATGGACAATGACTGAGTCATATTTGTACTTGCCTTGGAGTGACCTGAGTGCTTGTGTTATGTGGCAGATCCTAGCGCCCGACAGGCTGCTTACCGTGACCCTCTCCTTGTTCAGCCTGGTGAGCGGGACGTCAGTGTGCCTGACGATAGTCACCTATTACAAGTGTATCAGGTGTGTTGTTTAGTCTTAAGGGCTGTGACTGTTTGGCACACTGGCTTTGTGAGATATGTGTTGCACGTGTTTTGTTTTGGGGTAGCGGCTGCTTGGGTGTCTGCTTTGGAGGTCTCTGCTGCTTCGGCAGATCTTTATTTAGAGCCTCCGAGTATGTTTTTGTGTGATTATGTGTTTGGTTTGCTGTCGTGGTAGGTCTATCTGAGACTAGAATTGTAGTGAGTGTGGTTTCCTTCTCCTCCTGACTGGTTATGCCAGTACTGAGTTGAGAGAGCTTAGCCTCCCGTTTGGCTATATGGTTGCATCTCTCACATGTGTTGGAATTTGTTGGGAGGAGGAGAGGGTTGTCTGTGTACATGAGGCAGTTGTAACATTGCCTCAAGATTCCCAGATTCACCAGCTGGACCGGAGAGGAGATTGACAACTGACCTTTGGACATGCTAGAATAATATTGGGAATTCCTTAATAATAATTGAAAACCAGGGCCAGTGGGGAGTGAGGCTGTAGTGCTTTTAATTTTTAGTGCTGACTTATATAATTGCTTTAGTGAGCAAGTGCCAGGTAACTTAAGTGCAATGTGTTACAGGTAACTTAAATGCAAAAATGACAAACAGTAACTTTCTTTCAAGTGAAACAAGGAAATAAGTACAGTAAGCAATGCAGATATCACTAGTGATCCACAGAAGCGCTGAGAAGCCACGTATTAGGTGGAATTAGCGTTCCAGGGAAATAACAAGCAAACAAACAACAAGCATATAAACAAAGCTAGATTCAGCAGGCCTGGATCTAGTCTATGCTACAGCAAACAAGGTGTACCAATTTCAGTAAGATACAGTTCAAATATTCAGGCACTATAAACCTTTAACCAGAAATTCCCAGCTCAGAAGGGCAGAGTTCAGCCTCTTCTCCCACAAGAGTGCAGACCACAAACCTTCTTAATGTAAAATAACTGGCCTGAAGCCCAAATGCTTAAACCAGAACTAATACACTTTAAGAATAACAGACACTGGGCTCTCAATCAGCAGTTCCCAACTTAGAAGGATGAAAGCTACCTGTCCTGCCACCACAGTGCATGCCACAAACCTTCCTAATGTAAAACAGCTGGTCTGAAGCCCAAGTGCTTAATCCAAAAGACTTAGAATGATAGCTACACTTTAATCAAGTTACTGCCAAGCAGTAATAAATACAATTGAATACTTTAGAGAATGCCTGGATTAGTGCTCAAGTTACACAAACAAAGCTAGATCCAGCAGGCCCAAATCCAGTCTATGCCACAGCAAACAAGGCGCACCAACTTCAGTAAGAAGCAGTTCAGATATACATGCACTATAAGCCTTCAACCAGAAATTCCCAGCTCAGAAGGGCAGAGTCCAGCCTCTCCTCCCACAAGAGTGCAGACCACGAACCCTCTTAATGTAAAATAACTGGCCTGAAAGCCCAAGTGCTTAAACCAGAATTAATACACTTTTAGAATAACAAACACTGAGCCCTCAATCAGCAGTTCCCAACCTAGAAGGATGTAAGCTACCTGTTCTGCCACTACAGTGCAGACCACAAACCCTCTCAGTGCAAAACAACTGGTCCGAAGCCCAAGTGTTTAAACCAAAAGGCTTAGAATGAGTTACACCAAGCAGTAATAAATACAATTGAGTACTTTTAAGATGATGCAAAAGTAAAAAAAGTAGGTAGAAACACAAGTACAGTAAAAGCAGATGAAATTTTTTTTTTCTGAACAAGTGCTGAGATCAAAGAAACAGATTTGAGTGCTGAAACTAGAAAACTGGCTAGTTATAAGAAAAAAAACTAAGCTAGAAGGCTTCCCTCCAACACAGAAGGGCCTGGGGGCTCAGAAGCCTACAAACAGTCTATACCACTTAACAGGAAAGGCAGGAAACAAGCTTAATTTTTTTTTTTTTGACCTGAACTTCTGAGAAGTATATACCAAACAGTAGGATACTCAGCACTGACCCCTGTGGCACCCTGCTGGTAACAGGTCTGCTGGTTGATGTTGAAGTTCCTTGATATTATGCTTCTGCATATCAGAAAGCATATATACTTCTCTAGAATGTCAGATGAGGGAGATGCCACTCTTTGTGTGTTGTATAACAATGAGTGCATCCCTGGGGTACTGGCTGCCAGACATTGCAAACATATAGCACCCACATGAGGCCCTTTCACAGATCTCTGTGAACAAAAAGGGCTGTCATTGCCTGAACTTCCAGTTAGGCTGCAACACACAAGACATTATTATAAATGTGAGCGCTCAGCACCCTGGCACTTTCCATGATTCCAGTATTTAGCATGCATTTCTGTTATATCATCACTTCTAGCATGGTAGCATTCCTTGGGACCATCTGGTTGACACGTATATGCTCATTGTGCAAAATTAAATGTTTACTGTTACAGAAATTGTGCATTTAATCACTAACTCTGCCCATTATAAATATATGCTGTGTCTTGTAAGTAATACTGGATATCCCCTTGAGCCCTGGCTAACAACTTCTGTCTGCCATCCTGAAGTACTGCAGGAAATGGCATTTAATGCCATTTATGCTGAGATGTAGAATGTCATTCAGTGTACATTTGGAGTTTTCAAGCTATGCTTTTGCTTCCTAGACACATCTAATGGGGCACTGTAGCACTCCTCAGGTATAGTCAACAAGCTAGTTGTAGTTTTACCATGTTGCACATCATGATCCTTTGAAAAGAAGCTGGCCAGCACCATAGCATGCCTGTGTCAATCTCTGTCCTGTATGCCACAGCAGCAACAACTGTTGGAGGGGTTGGTGAGTGGATGCATAATGACTTACATGCAGTAAGAGACATCCTATGTCGTAGCAAACATAGTGTACAGTGACACTGGCAAAGTGCCAGTGTCTGCTTGACAGTTATGGGATCTGACAATTGTAAACTGACAACATTTCACAGAATAAAAATGATGCACACAACATCAATGTCATATATTCTTTACAGACACAAGTCAGGCTTTGATGATCTTTTCACATTGTGCAATTGTGCACAACATGATCATTTGAAAAGAATCTGGCCATCACCATAATATGCCGGTGTCAATCTATGTCCTATATTCCACAGCTGCAACAACAGTAGGAGGGGGGTAGGTGAGCAGATGCATAATGACTTACATGCAAGAAGAGGTGTCCTATGCAGTAACAGTCATAGCGTGCAGTGGCACTGGCAAAGTGCCAGTGTCTGCTTGACAGTTATGGGACCTGACAATTGTAAACTGACATAATTTTACAGAATAAGTATGATGCATGCAACATCAATGTCATATATTCTTCACAAACATGAGTCAGGCTTTGATGATCCATTCACATTGTGAGTCATCTCAGGCATTTGGATGAATAGTGCTGTGGATCACCATCATAATTATTTGCACTGGTGGGAAAGGGCGCAATACAAGGCTGTGTGGGACAGAGGGCACTCATATGGGAGTATGGAAACTTTAGAAGGGATGAGGGTTGTGGTATTAATGCCCTATGTGTGAACAACAACCTTGGGTCACAGGGCTTAATCCCCTTTAGTGACAGTGATGGAGTGGCACTAGGTGACCTGTATATTGATACAGATCTCATGGGCTGGAGAAGGGAGACAGGGCATATGCCCACCTCTGAAAGAGAGTTGAGCTGAGACTTGGTAGAACCTGGGCCGTGATACAAATCTTGTGTTTTGGTGAGGGTCAAGAGGTTTGTGTCCTCCTCTAAAAGAAATAGGGTGGCACCGTGGGACTTGGATTAGGATGCAGATTCTCATTGCCCCTCATAGTGATGAGGAGTGAAAGGGTGTCAGACATCTTGTGCCAGAGTTGTCATGCATTCCCCCTACAAACGTCCTGGTACATGTGTATCAAATGTACATTCCTTGATGAGCATTGCAATCACTGGCATACTTATCAGCCTCAATAGCAGTGGCAATCCTCCACAGAGAGTAGTTCATTGTAGCTGACTGTACCACCAGACACTTCACCTGATCCAACATATCCCAGTGGCTGTACAGCATGTCTGCACAAAGCTCAAAATAGGGTTGCATGGTATCCTATTGAATAGGATGAATTGCAAAGTGACAGACATTTCCTGTACATTTGTTGATTAGTCTCAGCATTGTCTACAGCTCTGGGACCACATGATAAATATAACACCTTGACATACCCCTATACATCTAGACTATGAAGGCTATACCCACAACAGAAGCAGTAAGCACATGTGAAATTGCTTTTGCCAACACAGGTGAACTTGGCATGAGGTCTGAGTTATAAGATATCTGTCACCCATTGAGGATTTTGTGTGCTTTCAATATTCAGCACCAGTATCCTCTTTAATGTGTGCGTCTCTACTTTGTGTGGAGGAGACATCTACCACTAGGATTGACACAGATAGTAACACTGTGTGTCATTATCATCTTTGTTGGCATTATCATTGACTGTATCTGTAGTGACAACATCAACCACGTTACCAGTTCCAGAATCTGAAAACCAGTGCCCTCTATTAGTGCTACCTATGGCTGCAGATCATATGTGACATTATGTTGAATTCAAAACCATATGCTTCTAGGGTACTCTTGTGATATGGAGGGCAAGATTATTCATGCAGCAGAGAGGGTTGCTCATGATTATCTTCAGTTTCCATTGCATTCTGTCACATTCCAGTGGTGCCTACAGAGATAAATGTGCATCGTGCCAGTTGGTGTACCATAAACTGCATATGTCTAAGAAGACTATAACTAAAGCTACAGGAGGTTGTATTAATCTACTGTATCAACCAATGAAACATGGGGGGCTGAACCAATCTAGCACCATGATTCAGACCTTCATTGGCTCATAGGTTTATAGGTTCATAGATTAATATTAGGCTAACTGCCCTTGTGGGCCATTTTAAGCCTTGCCAATTATCTGATGTGAGAAACAAACCCTGTACCTTATGTCTGTAAGGTAAACACTTTAACCATTATATCAACCTCCTACCCTTTTAAATTAGTACCAGGCTAACTGCCTCTGTGGGCCATACCAAGCCCAGCCAATTACCCCATGTGAGAATCAAACCCTGCACCTTGTGCCTATAAGGTGAGCACTTTAACCACTATGCCAGCCTTCCACCCTCCTCCAGGGATCATACCAGGTGCATCCCCTCCATATAGGGACACCAAACACTACTTCACTAATACAGCATCCATAATTTCAGCATGAGCAGACTAGGTTGAGCCTGAACTCACCTCTTCATTCACTACAGCTGGACCTGCAGAAAAGTTGCACACTTGGACAAAACATGGTAGCAAGAGGGCTGTATAGTGGACTGCCACAGACAACATGCACATCCCATTGTGGGGAGACATGTTTCTGCTTTATGGCACATCTAGCCATGTTCAATTCTTGCTGTTGTATCACTTCAAAACAAAATGGTGTCCTTAGTATACATATAAGCCCGGGAAGAAGTGTAAATATTTACTGAATGTGGGGTCCACCTTTTCACCTCAGAAAACATTTGGTTAGCACAACATATAGACACACACCACAAGGCACCTCCACTAAACCAGCTTTGATTTAGGTTGTTAAGAGAACACTGCCTAAGCTTTTCAGTCTAAGGACTAACAAATCTCAACCATTAGTTCACACAACAGATCCACCTTTACTTTACACACCCACAGCCAGTACACATACCTCTAAGAGTCATAAGGGTGCAGAATCCAAGCCCTTAAAACCCACTGAGATTACATCTATATAGACAGTAATGTTTTAGTAACAGGTGACTCTGTTCTCAGGCATACTGACATCACCCTTACCAGAATGAATAATAATAGGTTGAAAACTGTTTTTCTGTAGCAAGGATTTGGGACCTGTTAGTGGCCCACATGGGGCTGAATGTCCACTGGCGCTGTACCCAGAGGGACATGCACAATGGTATAATTGATTTTGCTATACATATGTTGGGACAGGAAAGGCACTGGCACAGAGTGGTATTTTGCCTTCACATAGAATGATGCCAAGCTTCAAAGATAAGATAATTGGCTATGTAGCTAGCGTTATTATAAAGCTTTTGCATTATGGCTAAAGCTCTTGCTTCCCTCATAATGGCTTTTAGGCATATTCCATCTCCTGGACATTCTGACGAAGTAAATTCTAATTTAGAGCACTTTAAAGTTGCTGTATTCAGTGCCAGGAATTTTAACAAAAACAAAGCCCAAACTAGAGCATCTCTTGCAACGTGGACACATTCATATATGTGTAGCTACAGATATTTGGTTTCAAAATAATGACATCACTCAGCCTATTTCGGGGTTTAGTGCCTATCATGTCTTCAGACCTACTGGCAATTGTGGGAGAGTGTCAGTATTTATCAAGAATCTTATTATCTCATGGCAGATTCCATAGCACACCAAATTTCAACTCCTAGATGTCCAAATCACCCTAAACAAGACTGATTACTACCTCATAGCTAGCTATAGAACACCCTATCATAGGATCATTGCAGATTACTAGGTTATTGACCCGGAGGTCATTTTAAGCCTAGCCATTTCAACCCAAGGTAATGCTGTAGAGGTACTAGTCAGTACCCAAGATTGCACTTAGTGATGACTGCCCATGTCCATGATGATTGTGAGTGCTATCTCTGGTAAGAATCTATGGTGCCCCATCCACGCATCCAGATTCCTCTTGAACAGTGTCATAGAGGTGCTCTGTTTCACATGAATTGGTAGCCTATTCCAAAAATGTGGCAGTCACTGGGAGATAAATCTGCACCTTCACCATGGTGTATTTAAGTACTAGGCCATATGTAAGTCACTGGAATAGGTGGCCCTAGACCCATTTGATTTACGATATGCTCCGTAGGCCAGGGATAAGTCTCCCCTAAGAAGTCTATATGATATGGAGTATAGTGACAGGGATTTTAGTTGGTTCGTTTAAGGCACATGCTGGAGGCCCTTGATCTTCTTTGTTAGAAACCTCTGACGTCTCTAATTGCTGTAGGTGCTTAGTATGTTACATACCGAATGGGGCATTATACTCAATTATGGGCCGGATAAGTGCCAAGTATAGGGTGTTATAACTTCTTTTGCTCTTGAGGCGATGCCTTTACTAATCAAGTGAGCTACATGGAAAGCTTCAATTCCAATGGCATATGTATGTGGTGGTCAAAGTTAATGAAGAGGACGAACGAGAGTCCCAAACTACCCAACAAGGCAGTTCGCAGATAAGACTGTATGGTCATTTATATAAAGGTACTGTAAATATTTCTAAAGTGACTTTAACAGATCAACATTATGAACTATTAGCTAATGGGATGAAATTCATCCCTACATTTACTGACACTATAGTTGATGTAATAACAGATGTAAAGCTATTTGCTAGAAATTTAATGTTTAAATTAATGTTTAAACAGATGCATGATGTTCATTCAACTTTTAGAAAACTGAATACGTTTATACCGCAACTTTCACCAGTAATCGTGGCTTTTTCGGAATTAGTGGAAGTAGAACTTAGAAATGTATATGCTGACCAAAGGGTCAAGAAACTTAACAAAACCAAGTTTAATTTGTCTTATACTGACTATAGGGCGCTTCAACAACTAAAGAAGGATGAGAATATAATATTAAAACAAGCGGACAAGGGAGGGGCCACAGTAATAATGGACAAAGCATGGTACATGGATAAGTTTAAAAACTTTCTGTCTGATGACACAATTTTAAAAATATCATTTGTAGATGTAAAGAACCATATAGCACAAGTGAATTTAGCAGTATATGACATGCATCTAACACATGATATTTCTATAGAATTATTAACTTATTTTACTGTCCCATGCCCTAAAATTCCTCAAATTTATGGAATACCAAAATTACACAAATCTATGAGTGACCCCCCTTTGAGACCTATAGTCTCAGGAAAAGGGTGGGTCACAGAACCTATATCTATATACTTGCAAAGAGTGTTGGCTAAATACTTACCCAAATGTACTACCATATTAAAGGATACATTTCATTTTTTGGAAAAGTTTGATACGTGGTATAGAAGAAAAGAAGTAGGGATGAACTTTTTTCTAGTTACACTTGATATAGCATCATTATTTACAGTCATCCCGATAGAATATGGAATAGATGCCATTAGAAAATTGTTAATGATGGAATCTATGCTTCAACCACGTGAGATAGAAAATATATGTTCATTACTTGAGTTGGTGTTGACAAAAAATATTTTTATTTTTGATGGAACGCCATATCAACAACTAAATGGGGTGGCCATGGGAACATCAGTGGCCAATAGTTTTGCCAATATGGTGCTATATATTTGGGAAAAGGAATATTTAATGAATGAAACTAATAGATTTAGCCATTTGCTAAATAGTTATTGTAGATTTGTGGATGATTGTTTTTTTACGTGGACAGGGACAGTACTTGAATTGGAGAGTTTTGTGCAGTATTTGAATAGTACTACAGATTTTTTTGAGTTTAAAATGGAATACTCATTACATGAGATAGTTTTTTTAGATGTGAGTATTCAGAAAAACTATGATAGAGTAGTAACTAGGGTACATAAGAAGGAAGTATATGCTGAAAGATATCTTAAGATGAACAGTATGCACCCACCACATATTTACAAGGGAATTTTAAAGTCACAATTAATAAGGGTTAGTAGACTTACTACTGAGGAAAATAGTTTTATAGAGCAGCTTAATAAAATGAAGGATGAATTTGTGAAAAGTGGTTACTTGTTAACAGATGTAGATCAAGCATGTGATGAGGTTATACAAGGAAGAAAAAACATATATAAACCTATCTTTGGATTCACAAATACGGAACATCAAGATCAAATAACAGAAGCTGGTGAAAATAAAATAAAAGATAATGTTGTAAGATTTGTTAGAAGTTATAACACCAACACCATAAAAGTTCGTAAGATTATTGAAAAGAACTGGGTGATACTGATGGCTCAACCGGAACTGAGGGACATCCTGGGTTTGAGACCAAGATTTGCCTACAGGAATGGGCAATCAATAAAACAGATGCTCTGTTATAAAGATTTTATTGATGTTCCAAAAAATATACCAACTAAAATAGGAACATATAAGTGTCATAATTGCACTTGTTGTATGGATATATATGAAACAATAGGATATTTTCAGCATCCCTTAACAAATGAAGAATTTACCTTTAAATGTAGGGCTGACTGTAATACGACAAAATTAGTTTATTTAGCAACGTGCACACAATGTAATGTATTTTATGTGGGAAAAACATGTAGGAAATTAAAGGATAGAATAATAGAGCACAAGTCTGAAATGAAAAGAAAAGTTGAATCAAATGGGTTATATAGGCATATAATGGACTTCCCAGATCACACTTTTAAATTTAGAGTTATTTGTGTGTTAACTCTAGGACCAAGGGGAGGTGATCTAGATAACTATCTACAAACAAGGGAATATGAATGGATAGTTCGTTTACAAGCAGATAAACCACCTGGTCTTAATAGTGCTGTTAGTATAAAACCAATTTTGATAAATAGGCAAAAACAATATCTTTGAATGTTTGTGGCTCTGTTACTTCCTATATGTTTATATATTGTTTACAATTTTATATTTTATATTGTATATGTAAATGTTTAGTATTTATAACAATCTTTTTAATGAATGTTTTCAATGAATGCTTATAAAAGTTAGATTTTAACTAATGTTTAGGATAAGTTAATTGTTCATGTTCCTTTAAGTATTTTTGGCTGGCTTAATCATGTGATAGAATTAATCCTCTATTTAAAAGTAATGAATGGATGTATTTTTTATATGCTGAGGAAGGTTGTAGACCTGAAAGCTTCATTAAATCTTGACGTGTGGTGACTTTTGTGTGTTTTTGGATTTTGCTGAACAACTAAGCGTGTTTTAACGGTCAAAGTTAAGGTCACAGTTGACCTGTGATCCCAGGTCCCTTACCACTTCATGGGTACTTAGAGTATTGTTATTGATTTGATAGTGTGAAGGAACATTGTTTGTGCCAAAGGGAATGATGATGCATTTCTTTGCATTAAGTCTGAGACCGTGACTAATACACCAGTTTCTGGTCTGTGTGGGACCATCCTGGAGTATGCTGACATCATTTGGTTATTCAATGACAGCAGTTTGCAGTCATCTGCAAACTGGGTCAACCACAACCCTTATTTTTCACCTGAACTTCTGAGAAGTATATACCAAACAGTAGGGGGTCCAGCACTGACCCCTGTGGCACCCTGCTGGTAACAGGTCTGATGGTTGATGTGGAGTCACCCACTTTGATAGTGTGTGCCTGGTTTGTGAGCCAGTTGGAAACCAATCTTACAAAGAAGAGGTTTACATTCAGTTTGCTAAGTTTATCGTTAATGTCTGAATGTAGAATTGTGCTGAAAGCCTTTGCCAAGTCGAAGTATGCTGTGTGCACAGATGTTCCCTCATCAATGGCCTTGGTCACACTTTCAAAGAAATCCACCAGATTTAACATGCATGATCTGCTCTTCATGAAGCTGAATTGGGTAGGATCTAGGGTTTGAAGTTCGCCTATGTCTTTATTTATGACATCCATAATAATAATATGTTCTATGGCCTTACAGATGAGGCTGGTCAGACTTATGGGTCTGTAATTCCCTGGGTCTGTTGCTAGGCCACCTTTGTGGAGGGAAATAACTGTAGCTGTTCTCCATTCTGCAGGAACAAAGCCTGTGGTTAGGCTATTACTGAAATGGGTACTTAGTGGTGATGCTAGTTAATATTTTAGCTTGTTTAGAAGACAGCCTGTGATGTCATCTGGTTCCACAGAGCTCCTGTTCTTTGCCTTGGACAGGGCTTTAAAGACTTGTATTTCATATATATAGGGTGGGGGAGGGTTTGTTTTAAGTGAAGAGGGGATAAGGTAGTGAAATTTTCACCAAACCTATCCACTAGCAGGTTTGTTTTCTCTGTGGGGTCAGTGTGTGTGTGATACCATTGGCCACCAGTTCTGCACATGCTTGGTCCTACCCTTTAGGTTAAGTACATAGCTGTAAAAGGCCTTATGGTTATCCTTGGCAGTACTTGCTAGGTTTCTCTCAAAGGAGCTCTTGGAGGATTTGACAAGTTGTCTTATTTGCCTGTTAAGGCTGAGAAGGGTGTTTTTCCATTGTTGGGTCCTTGTCTTTTTTTTCTTGGACAGCAACTCTTTGCATTTATTGTAGAGTTTGTTGATGGTGGAAGTCCACCATGGCAGCTTGGTTTTACTTGGGACTCTGGCTTTGAGTCTGTCTGGTATAGCCAAGTTTATACAATTATCCAAGTGATTGTACAGGGCGTTAGTGTAAGCTTCAGTGTAGTTACCACTTTCAGCTTGGTTTGGGGCTTAGAATGCATTTATGCCAGATAGGCCCCTTCCAGTCCAAGATGGGCTAGAGATGTGCTCAGAACAAACAAACCACTATAGACAGTTTCAGAAACAGCAGGCCTGGATCTGGACTATGCTACATCTACCCTAGTTTCAGTGAAAACACTAGAGGATATGTAACACAGCAGAAAATGGCAGTGAGACACTGAAAAATGTTTAAAACAGCAGAAAATCTCCCAGGAGGCTCTAAAGAATGATTTCAACAGTTAACAGATCAGTTAATTAAGTACTGTTTGGTGGGAAAACCAGAGCAGGCAGAACAGATAACTTTAAAACAGTGAAAAAATACAAGTAAATACTTAAACAGTGGAGACAACAAAAAAGCTTGCTAAACAGTGAAAGCAGCAATAAAATTCAATTTTACAGGCACAATGTAGCAGGCAGTTGCAGTATAACAGTGTAGTTTAGTACACAGTAAATGAATACAGTATATAAGTAGGCAGCAGGCAATAAAAAAGTGCAGTAAATAGTTTAAATAAGCAAAAAAAAAAAAAAAAAAGGCAACTTATGTTTTTTTGGAAGCTCAGAAGTCTCCAGTCATCTGGTATCTCATCTCAAGAGTTGTGGCTCTTAGCCCACCTCAGTTCAGCTCAGTACAAACAACCATGTATTTCTCCTTCTGAGTGTGATAGCTATCTTAACATCTTAGCTGAAATGTCCAGTAAACATAATATCTTTCTACTGGGGGACTTCAACAGTCCATCAATAAACTGGCTAATCTACACTGCCAGTGATCTCCATACCCAGTGCTTCCTTGACATTATGAATACTAGCGCCCTTGAACAATCAGTTAACCATCCTACTACTGGCACCAGTACCCTTGATTTTATCCTCACAAAAATGGTGACTTCTTGCACACCTCCATATGTATCATCTTCCCTTGTTAAATCAAACCATAAGTCAGTGATTTTTTTCCTTTATGACTGGTGGTACTTCATGTAAACACCTTTGTGCTTAGGGGCTTTTAAAAAGAAATCTTCTTCAATTACTAGTGCCAACTTCACCCCTCTCTCTCCCCCTAAATGGCCCATCTCAATACCAAAAGATTGCCAAATTACGATAAGCACGGCCACACAGGTAGAAACCGCACTCTCCAAAGCTAAAAATACAGCATCCATGGGACCAGATGACATCCCGGGCTGTGTACTACATGAACTGCAAAATGAACTGGCACCTCAGTGTCATGTTTAATTATAGCCTCACCTCAGGCTTCGTGTCCACTGAGTGGTGCACAGCTACATTTATCCCACTCCACAAGGGGGGATCCACCTTGGATCCCGGGAACTACCATCCCATCAGTCTGACGAGCCGGATCTGCAATGGCATGGAATGCATTATCATGGAACTTATAAACAAAGACATTGGCAACCTTCAAACACTGGACCCCACCCAGTTTGGGTTTGTGAAGGGCCGATCTTGTCTCCTGAACCTGACTGATTTCTTTGAATCAGTCTCCAGAGCTGTGGACGAGGGTAAGGCGATCCACACAGCCTATCTGGACCTTGCCAAGGCCTTCAACACCATTCCCCACTCTGGAATCATAGATAAACTTACTAAGCTGGACATAAATCCCTATGTCACTCAATGGGTTGCCAACTGGCTTACTGATCGAACCCAGACTGTAAAAGTAGCTGACACCAAGTCCAGCTCCAAATCAAGTGACAAGTGGAGTACCTCAGGGTTTCAGTCCTGGGATCACTCTTGTTTGGCATGTACTTGTCTGAAGTACAGGCCAACACTAAGGGACTCTGGCTAGCAAAGTTCGCAGATGACTGCAAACTGGAAGCCATTACTGAATCCCCAAATGATGTGGATATTCTGCAAAAAGGCCTTACAGAAACAGATGCTTTATGCCAGAACCATGAGCTCAAGCTTAATGCCAAGAAATGTATATTTATCCCCTTTGGGAAAAACTATGTACCCATGAATTACCACATAGGTGGCAGTACACTAAACACCGAAAGTGTGATGAGAGACGTAGGGACACAGATGGACAGTGGCCTCACCTTTGATAACCACATCACCACAACAGTCAGGAAATACTTTTATGTGGCACACCTCATCACTAAGGGCTTTTTATCCAGAAAAAAGGAGGTCATTGTCCCACTGTACTCATCCCTCATTAAACCCATTATAGAGTACAACTCCCCATTTGGTATGCACTTCACAAGACATCTGCAATAGCTGGAAGGGCCGCAGAAATACCTCACTAAAAGAATCACGGGCCTAAAGTAGATTCCCTATGCTGACCATCTAAAAAAACCTCCAGCTATACTCTGTGGCATATTGCCTACTCAGAGGCGATCTCTGTTTAACATACAAGGCCATGTCAAACCCTGAGCTGCTGGACATGCTCCACTTAAAGAAATCCCAATCCCTCAGAACCACACGCTCCAGGGATCTAAACCTTGTCATCACAGTGAACAAAACATACTGGAGGGGATAGGTTCCTGAACCAGAGACTCCCCATACTCTGGAGTAGACTGCCCATACATGTCAAGCAGAGCGCCTCCTTGGCCCTCTTCGAAAGGAACCTCGACGATTGGATTGGAGATAGGAAATTCACCCTGGGGATCACGTCAGTCGCCCTGCTAGACAGGGGTCCAGGGAAGTAAATATTATGGGAAGAAATATCCAGGGACTTGTTTGGCTAGGCTTGTATAGGCCCTAGGGCCGATAGCCTAGTACCAACCTATGAACCTATTCTGCTGTAATTCTCCTATGATCAGTTCCATTACAACAATGCTGCATATGCCTCTGACTTCTACTCCTGCTTAAATAGTTGTATCAATAAGACAGTCTCTATCCACAACAAATATAATGAAAAATTTCAAATCAAACGATAGTGATAGAATACCCATACGATAAATTATATAACAAGACATAGAAATGACTTAGTACATATAAGAAGTCTGGATCTATTTTCCTTAACAGCACACTTAAGCAAACTAGCAAAAAGCTTAAGGGAGCTATTAAGAAGCTCAAAGTTGAATATGAATTTACAATAGCCACTAAAACCAAAAATAACTACAAATCTTTCTTTAACTATGTCAGGAAGTTAAGAACTAATACCCAAAAATGTTTGGTACTAGTCCACAATAATATTGCCCACTGTAACCCAAAGGAAATATCCAATATCCTAACAACAAATTTAGTGCAAACTTTACTCCCATCACAGTTAACAATGTTTCATGGATTCTACAGTCACAGCCACCCCTTTTAATTACTATGAAACAAGTTCTGTTAGCCGTCTCAAAAGCTAAGAACATCTCATCCATGGGCCATGATAGCATGCCAAGTTATCTGATTATCAGTGCCAAACATGGCCTGTCTGAACCCCTAGTTAACCACTTTAATTTAAGCCTGTCCACTGGTTATATCCCTGATGCCTGGAAAACAATAATTGTAGTAATGTTGCACAGTGCTGGCCTAGCAACAGACCCTAATAGCTATGGATCCAATAATCTCACTAAGCTTGTACATAAAACTATGGAACATATTATTTCAGTCCTCATTACTGTGAACATTGAAAATCTGTTAACCCTTGAATCATATCAATTCAGGTTTGTCAAAGGAAAAACTTGCTATTTTAACCTCATTAATTACTAAGAAAAAAATCACCAATGCAGTGGATAGGGGTTTTGCAGTCCATACAGCATATCTGAAACTGCCCAAGGCCTTTGACACTATTCCCCATTGTGAACAAACCCGCAAACCTGAATTATAAATTATTATGTTTTACAGTGGATAACTAGCTGGTTGTCTGACAGAATCCATGTTGATAGGTTCATGGATGCCACTTCTGAAATAAAAAAAAGCTAAGAGTGATGTACCACAAGGCTTAATGCAGGGACCTCTCCTGTTTTGCATCTATTTCTTAGATCATCAAGTCAAAACTCCAAGCCTACAGTTATTTAAGTTAGCACATAACTGTAAATTGGGAGTTGTCATTCAATCTTCCACTGACTCACACCTGCTCCAGTATGGGTTAGACCATGTTAACAATTGGGGTAAGGACAATGGTCTCAAATTAAATGTGAAAACATGTAATGTAGTTAGTTTTGGCAAACAAAACATTTACCATCATGTTATCACAACAGTTAGGAAACTTTACATCTGGCTCATCTAATTTCCGAAGGCATCAACTCTAGATCCAAAGAAGTCTTGATTCCCCTTTCCTCATATATCATCTGACCCATTATTGAATGTAATGTCCCTTTTGGCATATATTTGTCTAACCATAGCACTCAGGTTGAGAGACCTCAGAGGTTCCTAACTAAAATGATCAGTGGCCTGAAAATTCTTAAGTTACAAGGAAAAATTAGCAGCCTTCTCTCTAAACTCAGTTTCTTATAGACTCTTCCATGGCAATTTGTGTCTAGCCTTTTGGATCATAAAAGATCCAGACATCTTTGACCTTCTCTCCCTTCACAGAACAAATGGTTTCCTCCAACTACCAAGGATCTAAACTTTCATAAAAAATAAATAATATATGTTGACAAAATAGATTCATATCACAACTTATACCCTGTCTCTGGTACAAACTTCCACTACATGTCAAGCAAGTGACAGCCTTGACAACTTGAAGGTAAACCTAGATAATTGGATGATGGCTTCAGATTCTCCTCTGGTCTATTTTGTATTGCCCTCCTTGAGGCTGGAGGGAACTTTTGAATACAGGTCTGTAATGGTCTGCAGACTGAATGCCTAGCATTTACCAATGAACCTATAAGACATTATTAACAAACTACTACTGAAAAAAAAACTTAAAACCATGCTTACAGTACATCCCTGGCTTTTTCTCCCGAACCTCTGCCTCCAGTTCTTGAAATAGGTCAGTCTCAGGTGAGTTGAGCAATGCCTACACTGCCCATTAGAATAGATGATGCAGGTACCATCATTCAGCATCCTATCAAGCTCATGACAGGTATACACCTTCTCCAAGGGCCCATAGTACTGTTGTAGCAGGTGCTCCTCAAAATACTTGTACAGGAGGAACAAGACAATCATGCCGCCTGGCATACTGTGTTGGAACTCTGCATTCCACAGTGCCTAAATTAGCCATGGCCTCTCATTTAGGTCAGCATGAGTAACCATCATGTTATAGATTACATCATGCAATGCAATGCTGCACTGTGGCACTACTCCATCTTCCCTCATGGATACACATGCTGTATGCATGAACATACTAATCACATACCACATGGTCACCCCTAGCATGACATGGTTGCACAAAGCACTGTAGCAGAAATTTAGAAACAGCAGCACTAAATGGCATGACTAGCATAACTTCTGCACTTAGCCTGTGTTAGTGGAATATAAAATACTGGCACCATCTTGTACAACCATACTCAATGCCAAGCAATTATGGAACAGAGGGATTTTAATAGATACTCAATAGACTTGAAGCATTGCAGAATTAAGCAAGGAGTTACAGAGTTTAGGAAGAAATCTAACATGGTAAAATGTATCAGAAGCAAGAACAAATCCTGTGGTGGATGTATGTCACAGGCAGACATTGTGTTGTACATACCACTGGGAATCCCAGACACTGGCATTAGTCTACACTATCTGCCTGTAGCTATGGAAGTAGTGTAGCAACTGTGTAAAACAGGAACATTGTGAAGGACATGGTGCAGTGGGCTGGGTCCCCTGGGCTTAATGTTAAGGCACAATTGCAGACTATAATGGGTGAGGGGGAGCCTGTGCATAGCACTAACAGTGGCTAATAAATACATGTATATATGGGTGTAGGAGCATGTGACCATGGGTGTAGTAGTACAGAAAGGGGGATGCAAGGAAGCCATACAAAGCATCAATTACATCACAAACAGGTGTGCAAAGGAGTAGGGAGATGACCATAAATATGGTCACCCCACAGCCTACTACGCACAGACACACAGAGACTAACTGATATGCTTTGCTCATAGGAGTACATACACTGGCATTGCCATCAGAGGGAAGCAATGCCTGAAAACATTCAGTACCCCAGAGAATGAAGCGCTACTGCAGGTCCTTTACAAAAATGGCCTAGGCTTCCTGGTCAAAGCTGTTGTAGACAAGTAGTACTGGGACCATATCTGGCAGGGAATGGTGCATAATGTGAATGCTGTTTGCAGCCATAATACATCCCTGGAACAGGTTTTACAGAAGGTTATTGACATGATGCTGCATGAAAAAGAAAATGCATTGATCACTGTGACCAAGAGGTGTACATCAGTGGGGGGGGGGGGCCTGATCATCAAACCCAAAACATCTCACAGAGGTTAAGGTTTGTTTTTTTGGTGTTACTCATTGGCCAGAAGGGAGGGGACTCTCATATACAGAGGTGGTGCCGATGTGGGAGCTGGGCTGGAAGGAGGCACCTGTGTGTGCCAGCTGGGGATGCACCAAGTAAGTAATGTCCAGGGAAATCCAGTATAGCACACTCCAGTGCAATTCTAGTGAAGAAGTAGTGACCAAGGCTCACCTGCATATCTGTCTTTCCAGGCACCTCTGGCTTGCAACCCCAGCAAACTGCATAATTAGGTGTGTATGTCAAGAATGCTATACCTATATTTTAATGTGCATCATTTTGTATACCAAGGAAGATATGGAGGCATATGTGTAGGAAGTAGGGCTGCCACCTTTTACTGTTTTGAAAACCTGACAAGCCCTGCCCCTTACTGTCCATGTTCACACCCATTTTATGACATAAATGTATGTGTCATTAGGGCAGAACATTCCTGTAGTCTATTATTTTCTTTTTATACCTAATCTCTAACTTGTCCACATTGGATTAGGCTATTTTAGTTTACTTTATTTAGCTAATCTCAGAATTGTCCTCATTGCTTTAGCAATGCTTTTTTGTCAAAAACATCAGAATGAGGTTGCTTTTTTACAAACTCTGGCATTCTGTTCATGCTGCTAAACAGAATACTGGAGTTTGAACCTTAATTTCTGGACTATCCAGAGAATCATTCTGATTTCTGGATAGTCCAGAAAAATACCAGCTAGGTAGCAACCAAAAAGGAAGACAATGATGTTTTGCATGTTTCTTCTTTCATATGTTCTGTTGGTGGAGGCTCCAGCATAAGAGGATAAAATAGGAATGATGTCAGCAGGGGACTTGTGGCTGGCAAGGATGAAAACATGCAAGGTTCATGGTGTGATTGCACTGTGGCACTGTCTGCAACACTGTGGAGAGCAGGGGCACTAGCATGCACTATAAAAGACGCCCTTGCAGAGGTATAGGCTGAGCATACAGCCTCACTATGACATGATGGACAGTTTCTAGATGAGAACATCTAATGGAGTTCCCTTGTGTCTGCAGTACACACAGCATTTGAACCGCACATTGCCTCTGTGGTGTGCATATCCACCATAGGGAATAGATGCAGAGGTGAAATGTTGCCATGAATCCAGGACCATCTGAGATGTGGCTGTGAAACTTGGCTTTAACCAGTGTATGTGTATGTCAGTGATCCATTTGCAATCATTTGTTAACCACAGCAAAGTAGACATTGTTAATGTACTCCATGGATTCTAGGATATGTGCAATAAATGCACAGTGACCAAGAGTATAGGAACAGGGAATGGACAACATTTCTGAGGTCACTGGTAGAAAATGTTGCCTTCACCAGACACATTGTGATCACCCCTGATCTGTCTCCAGATGTCATGCCTTCCAAGTCTGTGGAAGGGTCAGGCTGTGTGGTGGTCAGACACAGACTATCCAAAATCAGACTGTTGAGATGTTGGAGGCAGCCTCTCTCTCAACAGATGGCACATAGTCTACAACACCTTGTCTTCATAAGTTCATAGTTATATACTAGGCTAATGAACATCAGTGCCTTTATAAATCTAGTTATGCAATCCAACCCAACTGTGTCCCTGTGTATCCTGGACATTTATTAGGAGGGGATATGTTAGTTAGGAAGTTTCTAGAGGTTATATGGGGAGTGCTATGTTAGTTTGATCATTACTGTCTGCCTCTGCTTATCAGAGTTGCAGGGGCCAGACCTGGGGTGAATTTCCAATTTCCCATCTAGTGGTCAAAGTTATGCTTAAATAGGGTTAGGGATGGAATCTGCTTCACATGGATGGGAAGTCTGTTCCAGAGTATGGGGATCTCTGAGACACGTCTGTCTTGCCAACATGTCTTATTTATGTCGCAAGCAAAATTGAAATCCTTGGATCTAGTGGATTTGATGCTGTTTGCTTTGCAGTGTCTTTGGACATCATCTAGGTCCTGGCTGATAGCATTCCTCCAGCTCAGTAGCTGGAACATTTCTTCAGACTGCTTATGCATATTTACATAGTTCTAAACCTTCCCTGTCTGCTATGTCTGCTGGCGGTCGATGTCTACTTCATGGTCAGTGTCACTTATCAGGATCACCACCCTGAATGTCCCATCAGAGAGAAAGCTTAAAGTCTTCGGTTCTTACCTCTTTCCTACCATAGATCACATCAAGCCCCAACATCACAAGCTAATACAGAGAACAATTATAATGATGCCATTGCAACAGCAACAGTTTGACACCACCACTGCATAGGGTTGCTACCTCTTGCGATGCAAAAAAAATGGAATGAAGCCACGCCCCCTGCATTACCAGTAACTCCTTTCAGGCCCAATCCATCCCCACCCAATCCACTCCCATTTTAAGACATAAAAATGTACATTATTAGGGCAGAACATTCCTTTTAGTATATTTTTATTCACCTAATCTATGTGTGTTACTCTTTTTTGTTGCTCTTGTAGAGTATCTCCAAGTCCACCACATCACGTTTGTGATACCTTTTGTTAAAAAAACAGTTTGCTTTTTAACAAACTCTGACATTCTATCCACACTTCTAAACTAAATACTGGCAGTTGAGATTGAGAATTAGGGAACATCTTTATAAAATGAGAATAGGTGATATCACTAATGCACTAGCGAAACATCAGATACAGGCTTACCTTTTTTGTCTTACAGATTATTCATGACACTATGAGGGGTGGGGATGTGGAAGCTTATACACTTGAGATGGAACTCAGATGGATTATAAGGTGCAGAGCTGATTCAACCCCTGGGTTGAATGATAAAGTTAGTCTACAACCTTTTTTGAGAAGAAGGAAGTTAGGTAAAGCTGTGAATAAATAAAATTAAATATAAAATAATATATATAATATATTTTATTATTCTTTGAACAGTCACTTTTGCTTGTTTTTAACTGTTGTTTTATCTATGTTTTATAATGGATGTTTTCATAGTAGAAGCTTCATGAATATTTTATTGTTTAATTAATTGGTTTGAACAACACCCTGTTGTTAATTGTTGAAGCTATTTAATGACTGTGTGATGTGTATGCTGCTACAGTGTGAGGAAGCCATTCTGGTGAAAGCGCTTACTACTGCATGCAATAAAGAAGGTTTTTTATCATTTTGGACGTTGTGGACTGCTTTCTGGTTTTGCTTTTTACTTGCCATTGCTGCTTAATACTACATGCTGGTGTCTGCAGAGGAATGCAGTATTTTTGTGACTTTGCGAACAACACGAGGGTTTTATTTAAATACTGGAGTTTGTATAGTGCTTTCTCAACTACCATAGAATCATTCTAATTTCCGTATAGTCCGGAAAAATACCAGATAGGTGGCAAGCCTACCACTGCAGAATGTGATCCCAGACTTCCCACAAGCTCTCAGTGTATGTGAGTGCCCTATTCACTTCCCACGGCCCAGCTCCCATCTCATAGTGTTCCGTTACCTTTCACTGTTTCCCGATCCACCTGTGTAAGTGATGATGACTGTGGCTTGCCCATCTCCTAAGCAGAATTGGTATGGTTACATCTGATGAACAGTATAGCTAACCACTCACTTCCCTGCATAACTTGAAAGTGATAACGCATGCATCACTTTACTTTGTGTTGTCTGTGTCATGGCCCATAGTTGTGGACCAGATTCCAACTCTTTGCCAGTGCTGCATTGTATCGCACCCACCTCTGCCTCAACCATGATACTGCTGCTGTGCCTTCTTCACCAGCTATTTAATTTATCCTTTCACGACTTGACCGACTTGCATGGAAGATCTTGCCAAGATGATAACCTGCAACTCCAACAGACTACTCAATACCATGTTGTTCAGCACTACATATGTAGCAATGATCTTGCTGCAGATTTCAGGACTGTACTGCAATGACCTTTCTGATTTTTCTTGGCAATGGAAGCATCCTTTCAGTAGGCTGAATATCCACTCCACTATACTACATGTTTGGCATGTGCTGCAGTTTAGCCCATTTCCTGCATGGTCTGGGAGTTGCAGATGGAGGTCATCAATCAGTATGTGAGGACATATCTGCCATTGCCTTCAACACACAACAAACAAGATATTATAAATGACCTGCTCTCTGCTTGCACAGTGCTGGTGTGTATAAACCTGATTATGTAATATGTGTGCCAGCCTACAGCAAGATGATTCTGTGGAAACTCCCCTTGCAGGAACTTTTGAGATAGGTCAGACATGAGCTAGATGTGAAAATCATGGCAACTATTCAGATGGTGCACAAACTCTATAAATAATGCCCTGTACATTACAGACAACTTATGATGATGGTTCCCTTCTCTGCAGTCCCGGGGACCAGATATGTTTCTTCACCTGCTGCAGGATAATGTGAAATAACTGGTTCAGAATTTATAAGGCTGAGGCCTGAGATTGCTGCAATGTGTTCTCAGTAGGTTGCTGAAGGGTGTCCATTGATAAGATGATTAAAGCTACAAGTACCTTAGTTTCCACAAGACTAGGCATACCACATATGCCCCTCAATTATACTTATAGATGCCGCAGTTCAACAGGGTCCTATACAGTCTCCTTGTCCATATGAAAATAGTCCACAATCAGATGGTCACTCAAGTGGTGATATGTTAGATGCTATGTGCACATCCTCCATTGGTATTGATGGCAATGATATGCAACAATGTAAACAGTGGCTGCAAGGGTAACCATTAATACATGCTGCTGAGTTACAGCTGCTGCTACTGCACAAATATCACTTCCCTCATATAAACCACAGTTCTCAGTGGGGCAGTGGGCATTATTTATACGTCTCTGAATTGGTTCACCATTATGCGTTTCCTCATTTGCATGTACAGTGTGGGTCATTTGCGTAGTGTTCCTGATTTCCATACCTTTATGCACTCATTAGCATGAGCTGCATACTGTAGTAGTTTGAGCGTTGCTTGATCATGCTCTTTGGGTCTCAGAATTGCCCACACCCTATTCATTGCTGCTACATCTGCTAACCTGCACAATGTGCTAAACTGCTATGAATTCTAGCTATAATTTTCATAATTCTGAACATTGTACTAAAATTAATAAGAAAACTTTCTCAAGGAAAGCTAAGTAGTTTACATTTTTAGGGAAATATGAAGTTAATTGCTTTAATTTCTGTTTCATTTTCACTTGTGCCTCCTTCACTTAGTCAGAAATTCCCAAGTCTAAACATTTGCAAAAAGGAAGGTCCTGAAAGAAAATGTGAATGTTTTCTCATAACAGTAGAACAATTAAAGGTGTTGAAGCCAACATTAGGAGCGCAATGGAATAAGGTAGCAATAACTGAGTCCAAAGCATCATTTTATTAAGTTGGAACACTCTTTCTCTAGTACCTAATGTTAAAATTTGTTATCAGATTCCACAAACTGATGTCAGCTGAAATTCCATGCCCTCCCTACCACCTCACTACCTCACTGGTGAGTAATGGGAGAGGAAGCAGTACTGGAATAGGCTTCTCTAGCTTAAATGTAAGTTCATATCTTCATAGGTAGTTAGTAGGCATATAGTTCAAGGGACCCCTGAGGAGCCTAGCCCAATTTCCTAAATCACTAGGAGTATTGTCTGGTTAAGTGGCTTGTTCAGATTCACACAGTAGACAAATGGAGGCTGAGAAAGAATTCAAACCCTGGACTGCAAGAAGAAGCTCATTAACAGCTCATAGCCTTAATTCTCAGTTGTACCTGTTTCTTAAAACAGCTCCTGATGCTAGAACATTCCATGTTGAGATAAGAAAATCTGACACGAGAGATTTTTGTCCCCACTCATGTGATGCAGGACTCGAAACTGTTTCTCTTACAGCTTTGGCTCTGGAAGTTCCATCTATTTCTGCTTTACTTTTGCTGGATTCATTTTATAAGGTTGAGAAAGAGTCTAAATACTTCTATAAATATTATGTGGCTGATTCAACTGTTATTGGTATACATACTGCAAAATGTATGTGAATTCATATTACAATTGAAAATATGATAACTTGATGATGGTTACAGTACAGTGCAGTACAAATAACAGCTTCTATAATTACCATATGAGGTGATAGAAAAAGTAGAATCCTTGACACATTTTGTAAGAGGTGTTACCATGCCCACTATACCAGACCCATAAAGTGCTGTACCAGGAAGACATTTTGGATAATGGTGTGGCATGTGAAGTATATACCTGATATATAGATGCTCAGTCTATAGGTATCCAGAAAGTGGACATCATGTTTTAGGATGTCCAGTGTTACTGCTTTAATACATAATGATTATTCTAAATTTACTCAGAAATATTTTGTTGTAATTCAAAAGGCTATTCAAGTTTCAGCAACCCCTTCAAGGTCTCCTTTATCAGGGAAGACTATTTCCTTTCAAAGCTTTCTTTTATTATGGAGTACAATTTCCAAAAAGAGAAAAGGCTTCTTTTTCCTCCAACTATATATAACTCATAGGAAAATGAAGAGTCTCTGATATACTATGATTTACCTGATTGCTTTCTCCACATGCTTGAAATCTGACTCTGGGAATATCAGCTTTGGGCCACTAGATGCCCTGTTTGGTAAAAATTAATTGTAGATCATTTTAATTAGGGGTTCTATGGAAACTTCTTCCCAAAAAAAAGGTATGCTAAAATTCTGAAGACATAATTTTCATGCAGTTAGTTCCATTATTCCTTCCAATAAGGATTTTTGCATTTCTCTGCCCATATTGCCTAATTTACTGCTTCCAGCTCCAAAGACAGCAAAGGGATTTTATAGTGCTCGGTATCAGGTATGTGTGCTGAGTATGGTCTAGGCCATTTGAAGGTAGAAGTTGCAATAGTAGTAGAATCGTAAAATACATTGTTAAGAGACAAATAAAATATAAATACTCAGAATATACATAAATAATTAAAACAAAATCAGTATAGAAAAGTTATAGTTATTGAAAAAAGATGGGATACAGCATATTAGCAAATTGTAGAGGTTAAACATATTTATCCAGAGGTACAGTTAAGAAAAGAGGAAAGAGGTGTGGAGTTGAATGAAGGAAAATTGATAACTGTAAAGAAGTGAGAATGGGAAAGTAGGCAGATGTGAGATAAGCCTGATTGTAGGAAATGTAGTTATATTAAGCAGTTAAGTGCTGCTGGGTGGGAGATGGAGAAGGAAGTAGGGAAGCAAAGATAAACTGTGTAAGAATTAGTGTTGTGGCTATAATAGAAGATGTAGCAAAGCAGCAGTATAGTTTATTGTGCTGGACTATCCATAGCTGTCAAAACAGTGATACTGAAAGGAGTTTCTGGTGAGTTTCTTCAGAGCTTTTCTAAAATCTGTGATACTGGTAGTGGACCTGGTGTGTCCTTTGAGATTTTTTTCTAGTATTCTGGTGCTAGTTTGGTGAATTCTAAATTCTATGTGTTAGGTAGTGACGATCATTGAAAAATATATAGGTCGGTGTGTTTAGCAAAAAAAGAACCTCTGATGTCTACTGGAGTAGATACATTTTGTGTGGTTGATAGTTGGCATGTCTGTAGTTCACCATTTTGACACTAATATTGCTTACTAAACCAGTAATGTCTGCTAACACTCATGAAGTGGCAGAGTTATACCTCCAAACCTCAGATCGTTCAGTCTGACATCATGGAGAATTCAGTCTGATAACAGTCATTTCTCCTTTTCAGAGGTACGGTGTATCCTACAAGAAACTAAAATATGCACTTAAAACAAAATTATACTTGTAAATGAGTTATTCTTGCCATATCATACTATAGAACATTTCAAACTTTGCAGGGGCTTACTAGTCCCTAGTAATATTGACTTGACCTCTTCATCCACTAAAGTTATGTGCCTGCCATTTCTGTCTGTGTACCTGTATATGTCAGAACCATATCTGGCTCATTTGGCACCTGGGGCTGCTCTGCTATCTGATGCCCCTCAATGCTAGAGTGAGGAAGAAAAAAAGAGCTCATTCTCTGAGCTGGCACCCCCATTCTCTCCTAAGGTGAAGTACCAGGTCCTAATGCCCTATGCTTTCAAGCTCTGTGGGAGAGAAGAAAAAGCCAGTTCTTCTATACGGCACTCTTTTCTTCCTTCTGTGGTAAGGAGGAGCACCAGATCCCTAACACTCTCATGCTCTACATGAGAGAAAAAAGTCTGTTATGTGATTTGGTCTTCTTCCCTCCCAAGGAACTGTGCCATGTCCTAAGACCTTCCCTTTCTACTGCCTTTGATTGTACTTAAATAAAGAGCTTGAAAAATAGGATCTGTTGATTATGTCCCGTGACACCTTGCAGCCCTTTTTACCCCACTCTAGGATACCAGCAGCTATGAGTGCAGTCTTTTAAAAAATATCTACACAAAGTATTTGCAAAACTGCTGCTACTATACAGATTAAAATATTACAACTTGGGTGGGCAGGTTAAAGGTGGAGCTGGGTTTTCTTGTACTGTCCACCAAGGTATGCTGTAAACTAACCACTCCCTTTTCTTCTGAGCACAGGTAACACTGCTTGGTACCATCCCAGACATGCTGTGAATTTGAGTAGAACTGATCTTTTTGAAGAATGAAGCAAACTTATATCATATAATCTACAACCCTTTCTATGTTGAAACATTTTATTTTACATTTCCTCTGTACCAAACTATACTTTGTCACTATAATTAAATTTTCAAACTGTATTATCCAATTTTATTTTAGTAAAGAATTGTATTTATTTAATTTCTATAGTTGTGGCAACTGTGAAAGATTAGGGCAACTGCATGGATAACCTAGAAACAGTGCCAGTCTAATTGTACATGGAATGCCTGCCATCATTTCTGAAATGAAGACAAAATGACAAGAAGTGTGCATAATGTAGACTAAAACTGGTCAAACTAACTGGAAACTCCAAATTTTGTGGAGGGAAATTAATCTTATAGATGATCCAACAACGTGTTTGCCTCTAAAACTGCTAGACTTGATGTCCCTCAGCTAACAGCTACAGAAGTGAATGTTCTACTGTTATTGCTTTCCTGCAAGTGACTCAGACCCATGTCTCATCCATTGTGAGGAAAACTGGGGACACTCTTACTCTTCAGTTTTCATTTTAGAAAGGTCTTCTCATACTTATGGTTGAGATTGCTGAGTCCCACATATTAGCTAGCAAGTATGGCTGATATGAACAACCAAACAAGCTTAGTAAATCCAAAAATAAAGAGGCCAGCACCACAAAGACAGAAACAAACTTGTAATTAATTTATTATATCACATTCCAGACCGGTTTCGGCATATAGCCTTCATCAGTGATATGCTAGTACATGTTCATTACTTTAAATACACTCAGTATCCAGTCATTTCCTATGACGTCACTCCCCCCCAAAAATTGGTACAAAAAGAAAAATGAGATTAATACATCACATATTATCATTGAGACCTGGTGTGAACAACCCTCCTAGTTTAATAATCCAATTACTTTCTTTTTGATTCAAAATAGAGTGCCATCCTGTTTTAAAGGATCTATTACCCATGACCTTATCTATCACTGCAAAAGTAAACCTAGCTGATGTATGTACTTGAGAATGTCTGTATAAAGGGTTTGTAACTCTTTGGTTACATATGTCACTAAGATGTTCAGACATGTGACAGCACAATGATCTCGATGCCTGCCCCACATAAAAGGAAGAACAGGTGCAACTGACCATATATACCACCCAATCCGACCCACAATTAGCATAAAAACGTATATCATAAAATTGACTTGTGTTTCTGCTAGTAAATCAACTTATGCATATGTTTGCAGAATACACAATGTACACAAGGGTATGAACCAACAAGCCTGTCTCCTATGATTGTAAGTTGTTGACCTTCCTGATCCCCCCCTGTGGATTTTCTTAAAATGAGCAAAATAAGATCCCAAGATTTTCCCTTTGCGAAAAGAGAACTGACATCTCTCAGGTAAAATCGAGCCCAGTTCTTCATTAGATGTAAGAATATTCCAGTGTTTATGAATTACATTTCTGCCATATGTAGTCACCATTCCTGATAGTGTCTAACACCTCTCTATGCTGTTTAGATTTATATTGCAACAGTTCAGATCTTTGTTGATTAGTAGCCAATCGCTAGCTCCAATAACAAAAATCTGCTAGTAAGATCTTGCTTAAAGATAGTGAAATCTTCATCAGAAGAACAAATTCTTCTGAGTCTCAGAAAGTGAGACTTTGGGATATTCCTGATAGTATGCCTAGGATGTAAGCTAGACGCATTCAACAGGTTGTTATATTGTGCGTATTTTTTGTATACTGACGTACGTGATGTGTGATCTGGTAAACGCAAGATCCTAACATCAAGATAATTAATTTCTTCTCTACTATATGTTACAGTGAATTCAATACCTCACTTGTTTTCATTAATGCATTGCACAAATTCCATAAGATAGTCAATATCTCCTCGCCATACCAGCCAACAATCGTCTAGGAATTATCTCCATATATCGATCTCTGGCCGAAAAATATTATGGGCATCATTGTAAATGATATGTCCCTCTATGTAACCCATGAACAAATCGGCATAAATGGGGGCAAAAGATGCCCCCATAGCCGTACCTTGGGTTTGCCAATAACATTCACCCTTGAAATAGAAGACGTTTTTAGTTAAAATGTGTTCCGTCAAACACACAACTAATGTGTTAAATCCTGGAGTGTAAAGTTCAACCCTGTTAAGCCAGTATTCCAAGGCTTGCAAACTTGCCCAATGGAGGATACTGGTGTAAAGAGACTTGACATCTAACATGCACATCAACCAACTGGGCTCCAATTAGGAGTCAGATACTGTCTGTAAGAATTCGGTAGTATCTTTGATTCTAACTCTAATGTATGGCAGTAGTGGTTGTAAATATTGAGTCAAGAAAATGGATAATGGCTCCATGAATAAACCTATTCCTGACACAATCGGTCTTCCAGGGGGCTGATTAAGATCTTTGTGAATTTTAGGCAGGAGATATAGGTACTGCTTACCAGGCTCCTTTACTGTGAGATGTTGTCTAACTCTCTCACTAATAATTCCTTCATCCACCGCTTTTTCCAAAAATTCATCAATTCCTTTCTTAAAATTCAGGGTAGGGTCAATAGGCATGTTCATGTAGTGCTGAGGGTTAGTAAGTTGCCTATTTCCCTCAGCCCAGTAATAACTGGAATCCATGACCACTATTGCCCCACCCTTGTCTGTTGGTAGGATGGTAATATCAGGGTTATCTTGGAGTTCCTTAAGTGCTTGTTGCTTCCCTTTGGACAAATTGTGTCTCAATACCTGAAAAGGGCACAACTTGAAATGTATATCCTTGAGGACCGCTTGTTGGAAAATGGACACATGTTTATTCATAGGTGGAGTAAAACTGGATTTGTGAAAATACAACTCAGTAGATCTTTGAGAAACATCCTGTGTACTAAAAAATAATTTTAAATTAAATTTTCTACAAAATGCTGTAATATCATTAACCAGATAATTTTCATCAATAAAAAAGCCAGGTATGTAGTTCAACCCTTTATTAAGCAGTTGTGTCTGATCAGAAGACAATGTATGCTTTGAAATGTTATGCACATTGGAACATTCAGTATTTACTTCACCATCAATTGCAGTAGATTTTCTATAGTGTCTACCCTTGTGCTTACATTCCCCCCTGTGTGTCCTACCCCTAAAGGGGGATCTTGAACCCGCCCCTTCTTAGATTCCGGGGAATCACTGACATATATACTATCAGTGTCAGTAGCTGAGGATTCATCTCCTGAAGTGCTAAAATCCTGTCCTGATTTTTTAAGAATGGAGTGAGGTCTCTTCCTGCGGGTATTCATCCCATATTGGTTGCCCTCTGTAAACCTAACACTCTTCTGGGATTCAAAGGGCCTGCCCTTATCATAGTGCTCCACATCCCTGTTAAAGTTGCACAACTTGTTTCCCTTTGTTTAGTTCTCAAATAATAAGAGCTCCCTAGAAAGTTTACTCAAGTTGTCAGTGTAAAATGACTGTCCCTCAAAATCCTTCACTTCCTCACACAGTCATTTGACATCATTCATATTCTTTTCAACGATCCGCTCATAATAGGAGGTCAATATGTTAACAAAGGCCATAGATGTCTTTTGTTGTGCCATATTCCACTCTCTAACAAGAATATCATCAAGTTTGCCCACCAGTGGCTGGATCTGGACTCTCAGTCCCCCCTGTGTAATATTTCTATTCTGGCAGGCCTTGAACAGTTTTAAGTGCCAAATGTTTGTACGTAGAGTTTTCAAAATTTTGCCTAATTTGCTGAAAAGCAAGTTACAGCCGTCAGCTGGATCAACATGGCCTGATTCACTTGTGCCATCACTTTTTGAATTCAGACCAAACACTCTAATGTCATCCCGATCAGCACATAGGCCCAACAATATGTTGTTCAGATCCATGACTATAAGCCCCTAACTTGCACAGCAATAAGCAAATAGGCTGCTCTGAAAACAGTTAGTGTGAAAAATGGCACAACACAAGAAGGAAACTGAGGGACCAGCCACACACCAGCCAACCAGCAAAAGCCCAGGGATTCAATTAAAAATGTATAAACTATATGTTGCTCAAAAGAAACAGCTGACAGTGGTAACTAAACAGACAAGGTACAAGTTACCCAATAAAGCCCTGAAGTATCAGAGCGATAGTTTCAGGGAGTATAAAAACTTCCTCTGTATAATTAACACTCCATTTACCATACCTGGTATACCATTTTGCAAAATTGACCTGAATCAAGTACTTAGATTTGCTAAAGCAGGATATAACCCCCCCCCCCCCTTGGTATATTAATAAAACCAAATGATATGGCTGAAAATAGATTGTGTTATATCCCAATTAGGATGTACTCGCATGTAGATGTAATACCCTCAAACAATGGTATATTCTGGGAGGAATTATACACATAACAGAATTTTCACAACAAAATATATGCCCCCATTGTGGACAACCTACATAATGTTGTATAGCTCAATGTGTGTCCAAATCACATGAAAAATATATATTCAAAAAAATTCAGCATCCATATATCATAGCCTATTTCTTCCTCACTAAATTGTAATTTGTTCATCAACAAGAACAATAATTCTTTTCCAACTAATCTATTCAAGAGAATCTAAATCAATGGCATACTGTAAATTTGGACATAGTTATTTCCCATTATGACGATAAAAAATTAGTCAAACCATCCATTAGGTGAATACAATTTCTGACATTATCAAAAAAAGCATAAAGCAACAATTTGCTAGAATGCTTGTCATTAAGAAGTGTAATTGTTTGCTAAGACAGTCAAATAGTTCCATACATCTCTTCAGGTAATCGCAAAAACATACCCTAAATGCAAAAAACATTCCAGCAAAAATAAATGATATTACAGAGTCCCATTCACAAGTCCGTCAGAAAGTTAACTTGAATAAACATAGAGTCCCAGGTATGAGTAATCTTCGTTACGAATTACGTTACTGAAATAATCACCAAACACCACCTAGATTAGATCTGTGTCCCAAAAAGGCATCGGAGGTATCATCGGGCTTAGCGGCATATACAAAAAAAGAAAACAGTCAAAACGCGAGATCCCAAATGTCAAAAAAAAGCACATACATAGATTGTACTAAGATTTATACTGCACCCTTCCAACCATAAGGCAAGACCTCTGACTAGATTCCACTTCAAACCACCGTAAACTTCTGGTTTTAGAGTCTCCAATCCCACTTCAGTACGCAAGCATTGAAAATGGCCACAATGTGTCACTCAACCCCCAACATAAATCCTTCAGACATCCAAGCGCCAAACCAAAGGTCACGATCCAGCCCACAGGAATTCAGCACCAAACTTTACATCATCTTAGATGAAAAAATCATAGCTAGTCTTAATGAAGATGAAGCACCATAGCCTGCTATACACTCCAGGAGGAGGAATCAGCCTTGGCTCCTGTCACTGAAGTAAACGTCCTAATGCCACCACAAGGACCTGTTTACATTTTACGATATACGTTTTTATGCTAATTGTGGGTCGGATTGGGTGGTATATTTGGTCAGTTGCACCTGTTCTGCCTTTTATGTGGTGCAGACGTTGAGATCATTGCACTGTCACATATCTGAACATCTTAGTGACATTTGTAACCAATGAATTACAAACCCTTTAAAATAGGATGGCACCCTATTTTGAATCAAAAAGAAAGGAAATGGATTATTAAACTAGGGGGGTTGTTCACACCAGGTCTCAATGATAAGATGTGATGTATTAATCTCATTTTTCTTTTTGTACCAATTTTTGGGGGGAAGTGATGTCATAGGAAATGACTGGATACTGAGTGTATTTAAAGTAATGAACATGTACTAGGATATCAGTGATGAAGGCTACATGCCAAAACTGGCCTGGAATGTGATATAATAAATTAATTACAACTTTATTTATGTCCTTGTGGTGCTGGCCTCTTTATTTTTCGATTTTGCTGTGGTAGCGTTGTCACCTTATAGCAAAACGTTGTCCCCTTCGATTCTCAGCTAGAGCGTCTTCTGTGGAGATATGCATGAATGGGCGTACCTTCGTTGAAGGTTGTACGTTAGGGCCGGCAACTCAGCATGTAAAAATCAACTGCCAATCATTAGTGGACCGGAGTTCCGCTGTGGCGACCCCTAACTGGGAAAAAGCGTTAAGACACAACAACTAAGCTTGTTTGGCCGTTTGCATCAGCCGTACTTGCTTGCTAATATGTGAGACTGATTATGTTTTGACTGGCTGTTGGCATTAGGACGTTTACTTCAGTGTCAGGAGCCGAGGCTGATTTCTCCTCCTGGAGTGTATGGCAGGCTAGGGTGCTTCACCTTCATTAAGATTAGCTACGATTTGTTCGTCTAAGTCTTAAGATGATGTAAACTTTGGTGCTGAATTCCTGTGCGCTGGATCGTGACCTTTGTTTTGGCACTTGGATGTCTGAAGGATTTATGTTGGGGGTTGAGTGACACATTGTGGCCATTTTTGATGTATTCATGCTGAAGTGAGATTGGAGACTCTAAAACCAGAGGTTTACGGTGGTTTGGAGTGGAATCTAGTCAGAGGTCTTGCTTTATAGTTGGAAGGGTGCAGTATTAATTTTAGTACAATCTATGTATGTGCTTTTTTTGACATTTGGGATCTCGTGTTTTGACTGTTTTCTTTTTATGTATATGCCGCTAAGCCCGATGATATGGGACGAATACCCGCAGGACGAGACCTCGCTCCATTCTTAAAAAATCAGGACAGGGTTTTAACACTTCAAGAGATGAATCCTCTGCTACTGACACTGATAGTATATATGTCAGTGATTCCCCGGAATCTAAGAAGGGGTGGGTTCAAGATCCCCCTTTAAGGGTAGGACACACAGGGGGGGACGTAAACACAAGGGTAGACACTATAGAAAATCTACTGCAATCGATGGTGAAGTAAATACTGAATGTTCCAATGTATATAACATTTCAAAGCATATATTGTCTTCTGTTCAGACACAACTGCTTAATAAAGGGTTGAACTACATACCTGGCCTTTTTATTGATGAAAATTATCTGGTTAATGATATTACAGCATTTTGTAGAAAATTGAATTTCAAATTATTTTTTGGTACACAGGATGTTTCTCAAAGATCTGCTGAGTTTTATTTTCACAAATCCAGTTTTACTCCGTCTATGAATAAACATGTGTCCATTTTCCAACAAGTGGTCCTCAAGGATATACATTTCAAGTTGTGCCCTTTTCAGGTATTGAGACACAATTTGTCCAAAGGGGAGCAACAAGCACTTAAGGAAATCCAGGATAACACTGATATTACGATCCTACCAGCAGACAAGGATGGGGCAATAGTGGTCATGGATTCCAGTTATTACTGGGCTGAGGGAAATAGGCAATTTACTAACCCTCAGCACTACATGAACATGCCTATTGACCCTACCTCGAATTTTAAGAAAGTAATTGATGAGTTTTTGGAAAAAGTGGTGGATGAAGGAATTGTTAGTGAGAGAGTTAGACAACATCTCACAGTAAAGGAGCCTGGTAAGCAATACCTATATCTCCAGCCTGAAATTCACAAAGATCTTAATCAGCCCCCTGGAAGACAGATTGTGTCAGGAATTGGTTGTCTCACGGAGCCATTATCCATGTTCTTGACTCAATATTTGCAACCACTACTGCCATACATTAGAGCTAGAATCAAAGATACTACTGAATTCTTACAGATAGTGTCTGACTCCCAGTTGGAGCCCAGTTGGTTGATGTGCATGTTAGATGTCAAGTCTCTTTACATCAGTATCCCCCACTGGGCAGGCTTGCAAGCCTTGGAATACTGACTTAACAGGGTTGAACTTTACACTCCAGGATTTAACACATTATTTGTGTGTTTGACGGAACACATTTTAACTAAAAACTTCTATTTTAAGAGTGAATATTATTGGCAAACCCAAGGTACGGCTATGGGGGTATCTTTTGCCCCCATTTATGCCGATTTGTTCATGGGTTACATAGAGGAACATAACATTTACAATGATGTCCATAACATTTTTTTGCCAGAGATCGATATATGGAGACAATTCCTGGACGATTGTTGGCTGGTATGGCAAGGAGATATTGACTATCTTATGGAATTTGTGCAATACATTAATGAAAACAAGCGAGGTATTGAATTCACTGTAACATATAGTAGAAAAGAAATTAATTATCTTGATGTTAGGATCTTGCATTTACAAGATCATACATTATGTACCTCAGTATACAGAAAATCCCCACAATATAACAACCTGTTGTATGCTTCTAGCTTACATCCTAGGCATACTATCAGGAATATCCCAAAGTCTCAATTTCTGAGAATCAGAAGAATTTGTTCTTCTGATGAAGATTTCAATATCTTTAAGCAAGATCTTACTAGCAGATTTTTTGATAGGGGATATAGATGGAGTGATGTTATTGGAGCTAGCGACTGGGCTACTAATCAACAAAGATCTGAACTGTTGCAATATAAATCTAAACATCATAGAGAGGGGTTAGACATTATCAGAATGGTGACTGCATATGGCAGAAATGTGGGTTTATTGAGAAATGTAATTCATAAACATTGAAATATTCTTACATCTAATGAAGAACTGGGCTCCATTTTACCTGAGAGATGTCAGTTCTCTTTTTGCAAAGGGAAAACCTTGGGATCTTTGTTTGCTCATTTTAAGAAAATCCACAGGGGGGATCAGGAAGGTCAACAACTTACAATCACAGGAGACAGGCTTGTTGGTTCGTACCTTTGTGGACATTGTGTATTCTGCAAACGCATGCATAAGATGAAACAATTTACTAGCAGAAACACGAGTCAATTTTATGATATGCATTTTTATACTAATTGTGGGTCGGATTGGGTGGCATATTTGGTCAGTTGCACCTGTTCTGCCTTTTATGTGGGACAGAAGTCAAGATCATTGCGCTGTCACATGTCTGAGCATCTTAGTGACATATGTAACCAAAGAATTACAAACTCTTTATACAGACATTCTCAAGTACATACATCAGCTAGGTTTACTTTTGCAGTGATAGATATGGTCATGGGTAATAGATCCTTTAAAACGGAATGGCACTCTATTTTGAATCAAAAAGAAAGGAAATAGATTATTAAACTAGGGGGGTTGTTCACACCAGGTCTCAATGATAAAATGTGATGTATTAATCTAATTTTTCTTTTTGTACCAATTTTTGGGGGGAAGTGATGTCATAGGAAATGACTGGATACTGAGTGTATTTAAAGTAATGAACATGTACTAGGATATCACTGATGAAGGCTATATGCCGAAACCAGTCTGGAATGTGATATTATAGCAATAACTCACGCTTGGGTGTGTGTAATGCTGGATTTACCCATGGTTGGTGTGGTTTGGTCATGAGGCCGAAGCCCGAGTGGCCAAACAAAGCCAACCGTGGGTAAATCCAGCATTACCCACACCCAGAAGTGGGTTATTGCTATTATACAATGACATTATTTAAGAAAAAAATAATTACTTTTCTTAAATAATGGCATTGTATAATGCCACCTTGCTGCCCTTCCGTAGCTGTCTGGTATTCTGTGGCAGTTCTGATGTACTGCGCATGCGCATGCCTACGCAGTACATCAGAGCTGTGGGCAAAAGCAACGGAGAAAGCAAGATCTCCGTTGCTTTTTAAAAACTGTTTCACTATGTTAAATGAGTTTAACATAGCGAGACAGCTTTAAAAAAAAGCAAAGGAGAATATCCGTTGCTTTTTTAAAGCTGTCTGGCTATGTTAAACCCATTTAACATAGCGAGACAGTTTAGAAAAAAGCAACGGAGAAAGCAAGATCTCCGTTGCTTTTTAAAAACTGTTTTGCTATGTTAAATGAGTTTAACATAGCGAGACAGCTTTAAAAAAAGCAACGGAGAATCTCCGTTGCTTTTTAAAAGCTGTCTCGCTATGTTAAACTCGTTTAACATAGCGAGACAGTGTGAAACAATGAAGATCTTGCGTTCTCCGTTGCTGAAAAAAAAAAGAGTTATAGTAATGGAAAAAGTCCGGGCGACCGGTCCTTTTTCCATTACTATAACTCTGATTTACAACATGCACACTGACCAATCAGCGTGCACGTTTTTGAATATTTAATGGGGGGGGGTCGTTGTATAAAATAAATTAATTACAACTTTATTTCTGTCCTTGTGGTGCTGGCCTCTTTATTTTTGGATTTTACTGAAGTTGCTGAGTGCCTTTTCCAAATTCTGATGGCCGAAGCACTGAAAGACCCTGTCCATAGTTCCTAAAGCTGTGTGCCCATCATATTTGCAAACCAATTGCAGCTGTCTCCACTCCTTTGCTGATGCAGGGTGTTGAAGCTGTTTATCAGTCTTTAACTCCTTTTAGCAAGAATGCATCAAAATTGTATAATGTGAAAAATTGTATAAAACTTATTGCGTTTTGAAATCTGCAGCAGCTATGTAAAACATAACATGCTGTAGAAAAAAATATGTGAATAACGTGCTTCAGGATGTGTGATTGCTGTTGTCGGCTGATGTAGCTAAAAGCTGACTAACATTTTAAGTGCAAAATTGTAATGTTTTACCATGAGTGGAGGGTGGCTACACACACACACACACACAGACACACACACACACACACACACACACACACACACACACACACACACACACACACACACACACACACACACACACACACTGAATAATTGCTACTGTAACTGATTGTATATGTTCCAGTAATGACCCATCCTGAAATGCTATCCAAATGTCAAGTGGTATGGATCTGTTGCTGTGAAGACCACAGCACATAGGAACTATTCTGAACAGTCTTTGTGCTGTCTTGGATATGTGCGCTTTTGTCATTAACATTATACTGCCTTGGAAGAGCAACTTTACTCTTGTTTTACTTTGCCTGTTACATTTTTGCATTTATTAAACAGTGATAGATACAGCTTAGAAACATTTTAGACATATATTAATTAAGTAATATTCAACTGGTTAGCTATTATTTTTCTATAGGCCCTTTGTGTGTTGAAATACTTTGTTTTATATTTTCTCTCTGCAAAATTATGCCTTGTCAGTGTATTTAATTTCTCAAACTGTATTATTCAGTTTACTTTTAGAAAAGAATTATATGTGTTTAATCTCTACAGCTGTGGCAACTGTTAATCCTTAGGAAAACTACGTGGATAAACTTGAAATGCTGCTGACCTTAATCTCGGAAATTAAGCTAAAATGGCACTTAGAGAAAACATGCACAACTAACTGGTAATCCAAACATTTTTGGAGGGAGATTAATCTATCTAACAGGAACACAAAATAACAACTTGTTTGTCAACAGTACTGCTAGACTTGATGCTACTCAACTAAAAGCTTTAGAAATCAGTATCTCACTATTCCAGGAATTCTGGAAGTAACTCAGACCCATATCTCTTTATAGGAAGATAACACTCTTACTATTTTCATTTTGAATGGCCTCCTTACATTTGTGCTGAAGTCACTTGAAGCCTTTTTCATTTTAGAATGGTCTCCTTACCTTGCTGCTGAAGTTGCCTGAATCTTCTTCATTTAAGCATGGCTCCTTAACTTGGTACTGAAATTGCTAAAGTTGCTTGTGGTACCCCTGCCACTGAAAGACGTTGTTTATGGTTCCTGAAGTTGTGTGCCCCTCATATCTGTAAACTTTTAGTAGCTGTCTGCATTCATTCTGTAATGCAGAGTGTTAGGACTATATATGAACCTGCAACTCCTTTTTTGCAAAACTGCAGAAAAATAATGGCATGAATAAAATTGTGTAAAGTTTATGACTGTGTTTTCCTGTGAAATGCAGCAGATATGTAAAATATAAGACATTGTTTAAAAATATGAATAAGACTGTAGGATGTGTGATTGTTTATTGTTAAGCTACAGTTAAAAGCTTAATTTAAATTAAAGTACAAAACTGTAACTTTTAATGTGGGAGAGAATGGCTAGACACATACATGCCTGCTTAAATTAGTAAGGTTGAATTAGCTGCTGCCTGTTATTTTTCTGTTATTTGTTATCCTTTCCTATCTCAAAGATCTTGGAAAAATGTATACGTATTCAAATTCTAAACTCTGTACATCATAACCAAATTCTATCTCCATCACAGTATGGATTCAGGCCAGGTCATAGAACCACAGCTACCCTCGTACCTTATATGGATACAATTAATAGAGCCTGAGACACTGGTAAAATTGTCTCCTTCCTATTTCTAGACCTCTTAACATTTGACACTGTCTGTCACCCCTTACTTCTAACCCAACTCGCTATGACCAGCCTTTACCCCTCCTGTATCAACTGGTTCTCAAGCTACTTAGCAGATAGACAACAGGCTGTTAAATAGCAACATTCTTTCTCTCCATATCTTAACACCTCTACTGGAATTCCCCAAGGTTCCGTACTAGGACACCGCCTACTCAGCATTTTCATTAACAGTTCTCATTCTTCAGTAAGTCAAGGATGTCTTATTCAATATGCAGACGACTCGACTATTATATACTCTGCTGATTCCATATCTGATCTACAGCAAATAACTCAATTGGCCTTTACCTCTACTGAGACCTGGATGTCTAATAATAACCTGTCCCTTAACCCAAACAAAACCAAACTCATGTTATTTACCCCTGAGAAGACAACACAGTTAAACAAAATGCAATTCGCTATACTTTCTCAAAGTAGCACAGCAATCAAGGTTATTACCCACACATAACTTTTAGGAGTAATTATAGATGAACACATGACATTTGACTTGCGCATACATCATAGCATCAGCAAAACTCACCAAAAGCTAGGAATTCTGTATAGGCATAAACACTTCCTAACCCCTCCACAAAACAAGTCCTTGCTTCCACGTACCTACTGCCTTCTCTCATGTATGGTGCTTCTCTACTTATTAATCTCCAATCCCCCCTAGAAGCTAAACTTGAGACATGTTATAACAAAATCGCCAAATTCACCACCAGCAGCAAACACTCTACCCATCACTGTACCACTCTTCACTCACTAAACTGGCTGGAACTACCACACTATCTGTCCTACATGCAACTAACTACTGCACACAAAATAATCTATAAGCCATCAGACTCTCCTGCTCTTAGCTAGATATTTAGTTACTACCATCCTAGGAGGCCTCTCAGATCCAAAAATCAACACCTTTTGCTGGTACAAAAAACAAACGTGCAAACAGGCCAGCTTCTATAGGTTCATAGGTTCATAGGTTGGTACAAAGCTATCGGCCCTAGGGCCTATACAAGGGTAACCATAACAATTCCCTGGATATTTCTTCCCACAATATTTACTTCTCTGGACTCCTGTCTAGCAGGGCGACTGACGTGATCCCCGGGGTGAATTTCCTATCTCCCATCCAATCGTCAAGGTTCCTTTTGAAGAAGGCCAAGGAGGCGCTCTGCTTGACATGTATGGGCAGTCTATTCCAGAGTATGGGGAGTCTCTGGGTCAGGAACCTATCCCTCCAGCATGTTTTGTTCATTGTGATGACAAGGTTTAGATCCCTGGAGTGTGTGGCTCTGAGGGATTGGGATTTCTTTAACTGGAGCATGTCCAACAGCTCAGGGTTTGACATGGCCTTGTATGTTAAGCAGAGATTGCCTCTGAGTAGACGATATGCCACAGAGTATAGCTGGAGTTTTTTTAGACGGTCAGCATAGGGCATCTACTTTAGGCCTGTGATTCTTTTAGTGAGGTATTTCTGCGGCCTTTCCAGCTGTTGCAGATGCCTTGTGAGGTACATACCAAATGGGGCATTGTACTCTATAATGGGTCTAATGAGGGATGAGTACAGTGGGACAATGACCTCCTTTTTTCTGGATGAAAAGCCCGTAGTGATGAGGTGTGCCACATAGAAGGATTTCCTGACTGTTGTGGTGATGTGGTTATCGAAAGTGAGCCCGCTGTCCACCTGTGCCCCTAAGTCTCTTATCGCACTTTCAGTGTTTAGTGTACTGCCACCTATGTGGTAATTCATGGGTACATGGTTTTTCCCAAAGGGGATAACCATACATTTCTTGGCATTAAGCTTCTGTTTCTGTAAGGCCCTTTTGTGGAATATCCACATAATTTGGGGATTCAATAATGGCTCTCAGTTTGCAGTCATTTGCAAACTTTGTTAGCCAGAGTCCCTTAGTGTTGGCCTGTACTTCAGAGAAGTAGATGCCAAACAAGAGCGGTCCCAGGACTTGAACCCTGAGGTACTCCACTTGTCACTTGTCTGGAGCTGGATTTGGAGTCGGCTACTTTTACAGTCTGGGTTCTGTCAGTAAGCCAAAAATTGGAATACCCTACCATTAACAATTAGAACTAGACAGAATTTTTCAAAGCTTCTCTAAAACACTGCCTATTTCTATCTGGAATTGCACTTGCTCCTTGTCTCCTCCTCTCAAAACCTAACTGCATTTGCTTTTTGCTGATCCTGATGTTTAATTTGTACTTTGTATTAATGCCAGGTGAAAGCCTTGCTATTCTAATGCTAGAAACATCTATGTAATGCCAATCTCTTTACCTTTGTTGTTCTTTGTATTTGTCAATTTGTTATTTTACCAGTAGTTCAACCAATTGTCAAATATGTTACCTGTGTTGTATATACTCTTGAAATTTTACTGATTTTGTATGATTATACCCCTATATTCATGTTATTGTTGAGCTTTTCTCCCCAGGCCTCCACTGAAAATAGACTCATAACGGTCCTGTGGACTACCCTGGTAAACATGCAAAATGAATAAATAAATAAACCTGAGTTATGTAATGAAACAAGCAGTATGTGGTTATTTAGGCTTTGCATCACTCAGGTTAGGTCTCTGCAGTTTGAATTCTGAGTGGTAGGACAAAAAAGTGTCATAGACTTTTAAAAGGGGGATTTTGCTTGTTTGTCACTGTGTTGGGTATATATGATCATCTGATGACCTTGCTAAGACAAGAGTCAAGTGATTTGACCTTCTTGCTGTGAAATCCATAGCTCATAGGAATCACTTTTGAACACTTCTTATGTTGTCATTGATATGCATTCTTGCTTCATGGACTTAATACTTCCTTAAATGAGTAGGTTTGTTTGATTTTTGATTTACCTGTTTTAATTTGTACTTCTCTGATAGTGATATACAAGGCTTGGTTAAGTCTTTAGCCATATTTTAATTAGGAGATAATTCAGACAGTATTTGTCTACAAGGTATTTATTTGTTAAACACTGTGCAAAACTGTGCATTGCCTTCATATTTAATTTCTCATATTGTATTAATTTTCTTTTAATAAAGAAGTCTCTTTAATTTTTGAAACTTGTGATTGTACATATATTTATTTACTGATTGATATAAGGTGACTAATTACTATTGTTGACTAGCTGTGCTATGTGGCTTTGATTCAGACTGCTCAGCTGTAAGGTATTCATTTTTAAGTGTGAAACAGCATCTACACTTTGAAAGACATGATCTGGCTATTAACAGCACTACAATAAATCAGATGAGGGTTCTGGTTCTTTCACTGGAATGTATTACTAATATCTCCTGGAAATTCTTGAGGGGAGCTGAGAGATTGAAAATGCAATAGTTTATTCACATTAGAGTTAATATGAATGAGCTAACAGTACAAAGCACTGATCACAGATTGAAGAGGAAGAATGTCTTTGAAAGCCAGGACCCATAACTCTGCCCTGTGGTGTTTTAATATGGATCTTGTTTTGGTGTGATTGATGTGGGCCCTTTGCTTAGCAAGAATACATATTTCCATGTGTTCTTAAGGCCAAATTTTACTGAAATTGTTATATACATTGATGTACACACACACACGCGCACACACACACACACACACACACACACACACACACACACACACACACACACACACACACACACACACACACACACACACACACACACACACACACACACACACAAACATAGTTATAATTTTGGATTTTGCTGTTTATCACTTTTACTGTGGCAGTAGGGAACAACTGAATGGCCATAGCCATGCTCCTTACATGTTGGTGCTAGTGGTGTTGTCATGGTGATATCAAGATCATAGCCCTGGTTTTCATCACATATTAGTTGTTGCCCATGTCATCACACAGGACATCGCCCAACAGACTTGAAGATCTACCTTAATAATTCCTACACCTGTGGTATCTTATCTCATCCTGAAATCGGATTATAGGTCCATCTCACTATTTTTTCTTCTGGCAAACGTGTTGGAAAGATTGGTAGACATTAGAATACCTTAGGAAATATGTCTTACTCTATACTGTACAATAATCTAAAAATATCAGCACAAACAGAAAAACTTAAAACATATTTAGATGAATATAAAAAAGGCAAAGAATGACCAAAAAAGGTTTTATAGAGAACTTTGAAACGAAGCAAAAAGAAAATGAAATTCCACCAGTCCACCAAAAAAAAGAAGAAATGTATACATTTTGGAGAAATATTTATGAAGACCACTTGAATATAACAATGATGCTGAATGGATAGACATGTTTAAAAAAAGGGTAAGAATTTCTAATGTAGATGATATGAAATGGGATAAAGTAATGGTCAGAGAAATTGAGACAAAGTTAAGAAAATCTTCTAACTGGAAAACACCAGGCCCAGTTGCAATACCTAACTGCTTGCTAAAGGTATTAGCATCCTTGCATTTAGCCCTGAGTAAGAATTTCTTATATGCTCACCAAAAATAGACACCAACCTGGTTAACAACAGGAAAAATGATACTCCTTTTAAGAATGAGCATGCAAGCTGTCCTAAAACCTCTAGAACAATAACTTGTCTACTGACAACATTCAAATCATATATTGAACTGATGCAGACAGAGTTTATTGTCATTTAGAAAAAAATCAGTTATGGCAACAAAACAAAGGGGTAACAAAATAATGTCATATTGAACAAAGATCATTGTTAATAAATAAAGACATAATAGAGAATTGTAAAAAGGGGGAACATCTAACTATGGCATGGATAGATTAAAGAAAATTGACAATTTCCCACATTTATGGACAAAGGAATGCTTACAGATGTATAAGATATACCCTAAATTGATCAATTACATTACAGTAACCATGCAACAGTGGTAAAAACTATGAAGTTGAGCCAAGGCAATGATAAACTTGCTACCCAGGGGATACCAATTCAAAGGGGGGGGGGGTATTCCAGGGTGAGTCTATATCACTGCTGCTGTTTTGTATTGGTGTTAACCCATTAAGCTGTTTGTTTAACAGTCTAGGTTATGGTTACATTTTGGCTCCCAGAAACCAAGCAGGTTTAAAGACTTCTCATCTACTTTTTGTGGATGACTAAAACCATATAGTTCATCAGATGAGGAGTTGAAAGCAGAACTACAAATGGTTTAAAATTTCTCAGATGATACAAGAATGACATTTGGTCTTGATAAATGTGCAAAACCGGCATTTAAAACAGAAAAGCTGCAACACCAAGAAAATACCAGTCTGGGACAGGAATGTGATATAAAGGAACTTGTGGGACTAGATGAAGGATCAACAATAAAACATGAACAAGTGAGAATAAAACTCAGTAAGGAAACTTCAGAAGACTAAAACTAATATTGAAAACTACCTTGACATCTAGGAATAAATACCAAGTTATAAATACATTTGTTCTTCCTGTTCTAACATCCAGTTTTGGGATGATTGACTGACCCCCAAATTTAATGGATTAATTGGACAAAAAACAAGAAAAATGATTCTCCCTTATCAAATGATATATAAAAATCAGTGTATACCAAGATTATATATTCAAAACTCTGAAAGAGGTATGGGTCTCCATGAAATTGATTTGAGATTTGCAATCATGGGACTGCATATACATATCTGCTGACCTCACCAGATGTAAGCATTCTGAAAACTTTATATAAACATGAGGAGAAAAACTGTAAGATGATATATTTGCTTAGTTTAGCAGAAGCATCTGGTACTAAGTGGAAAAGGAAATCAAACCAGAAGGAGACAAAAATCAGACAGCAACTGAATGTGCCAAACAAATAAAAGAATGAATATAAAGAATGAATTGGATGAAAAGGAAGGAAAATTGGGAAAGCCGTAAATATAATAATAAGAACAGAGATCTCCTGGAACAGCCTTATGTTGACATAGATGTGCAAAACAACAGGATAATCAAAAAGATGTGGCAGGATATCACCAGTCCATAATTTACAATTTGTATAATAAGATTTTATCTAAATATGAAACCTCTTTACTGGAGAGGGGGCTGTCTTTTATTCTGGCATCAAGGGTGGATTTGGCAAGTACTATGGTGGACATACGACTATTTGGGTGCAATTTAATGCAGAAGTTACTATTTACTAATGATAGTGGGAGCTGTACTGGCTTCAGGAAACCAAGTACATTTGTGCCCATTAACCATCTAGTTGTGGAAACCTTCTTGAGACTATTTTTAAATGACTTAATTTCTGCCTTAAATGTTGAGCATAGACCACATGTATTTAATAATTTGACTATTGAGGAGAGGCATGCATTAGAAGCCCTACGTAAGGACGAATCAGTAGTGATACATCCAGCTGATAAGGGTGAGGTAATTGTTGTTATGAATAGAAGCTATTATTTTTCTACTATTACTGATATGTTGAATGACCCACTAGTTTATACTAAGATTACATTGCATGCTATACGCAATATTATTGCCAAGGTGCATGATTATACACATGATTGCTTTGTTGGTGCATGTATTTCGAAAGGGTTGTGTGATTATTTTACTGTTGAATCACCTTGTGTACCAACATTTCATGGTCTCCCCAAGATGCACAAAGATCTTAGGGCAACCCCATTTAGACCTATTGTGGCTGGTGGTGGGTGGCTTACTGAACCCTGCTCGATCTATGTGGAAAAAGTACTTAGACCTATATTGGACAAATCCGTGGTTGTACTCAGGGACTCAAAAACAGTTCCTACAAGTGCTCTATGAGCATGTGAATGACAGGATTATTCCCAGCGATTGTCTATTAGTGACCTTGGACATCGCATCCCTATTCACCGTTATACCGAATGAGGAAGGGATTGAATGGGTAACTAGGTACCTATATAGGGACGGGACGCTAGATGTTAAGATGATCGAATTACTAGGGTTCCTATTGGAAATTATTTTGGAGAACAATGTGTTACTTTTCAATAATGAGTACTATCTACAGTGCTCTGGGGTAGCTATGCACACTTCACGTGCCAATAGCTATGCCAATATGGTGCTGGCTGAATAGGAAGACAAATATGTGTTGGGTACACATAAATTCACAAATTTTATTAGTTTATATGTCAGGTTTGTGGATGACGTGTTTATTTTATGGGCAGGTCAACACTCTGATTTGGTGCAATTTGTAGAATGTCTGCACACTACCACTTCCTTCCTTAGGTTTTCTATGAAATATTCGTCTTGTAGTATTGAGTTTCTAGATGTTCAGGTGTAGAGGTTGGTGGACTCTACTTTTAGTACAAGCCTATTTAGAAAGGAATGCTATAGAAATTCTCTATTGCACAGGACAACATGCGCCCTTCACATATTTATTTTAATATTGTGAAGGGGCAGAGTAGGAGAGCCTCTCAGCTTAATGTTGGCAATGAAGGATTTGAGGATGAATTGAATATATTGAGGGGCCACTTTTTAGATAGGGATTATGATGAAGGAGAAGTAACCCTAGGCCTTAGTAGAGGAGCGGCTTTGAGAAACACAAGAGCTACGCCATATTTTTCTAAGAAAGTGACCAGTGCTGGTGGTGATGTAACTGAATATAATAGTAAGAAATCAGTGGCCTGTTCTATTCAATATACCAGTGAAACCAAGCACATCACTGATATAATTAGGAAGAACTGGTCAGTATTGCTTACAGATTATAAGATCAGAGAAACTGTAGGCATACGTCCAACATTTATTTATAGGAATAAGCTAAATCTTAAATGGATACTTTCTTATCCAGATAAAGACAAAGAGAAGGGTGTTAGGCTGGGGATGGGCCGGATAGGTACCTTCCCTTACCAGAACTGTAGGTATTGCCAGTTTATAGATACTTCCAGTAGTTTTACCAGTCCTGACAATGGTAGAACATTTGATTTTAGGATTGAAGCCAACTGTAATATGAAAGACATAGTATATCTTGTTAAATGCACTAAATGTTCCTGTTTTTACATTGGGAAGAGCAACAGGAGATTGAGGGAACAGGTAAGGGAACACCTATATTCCATCAACATACAGTACGAGTACAATGCGTTTGCTAAGCATGTGATGATGAAAGGGACTGACCATGATTTTAAGTTTTTAATTGTGGACAGACTTTACCCTAATGCTAGGTTGGGGGACATTAGGAGACAGACTGAGTTGGTGGAGTTGCACTGGATCTTAAGACTCAGTGCTACTAAAGGAAGTAGATTAAATGAGCACATTCCTCTGAAACCTGCCCTCAAAGCTCAGAGACTATGTAGATAGTCTCCTTGACTATAGATTTAGTAGTTTGATATTATATGTTCATAGGTTCATAGGTAGGTACTAGGCTATTGGCCCTAGGGCCTATATAAGCCTAGCCAAAGGTACCCTGGCTTTCGCCACCCAAGAAAATAATTTTCCTGTGCCACTGTTGAGCAGAGCCACAGAAGTGATCCCCGGGGTGAATTTCCTATCTCCCATCCAATCATCAAGATTTTTCTTGAAGAGTGTTAACGAGGAGCTTTGTTTGATATAGATAGGTAGTTTGTTCCAGAGTATGGGAAGTCTCTGGGACAGGAATCTATCGCTCCAGCATGTTCTGTTTAGTGTGGTGACGAGGTTTAGGTCCCTTGAGCATGTAGCTCGTAGGGATTGGGATTTCTTTAAATGGAACATGTCTAAAAAGCTCTGGGTTTGACAGCTTTGTGTGTTAGGCAGAGATCACCTCTGAGTAGGCGATATGCAACGGAGTAAAGCTGCAGTTTTTTGACACGGTCTGCATAGGGCAAAACTTTGAGGCCAGTAATCCTCTTTGTGAGGTATTTCTTTGGCCTTTCCAGTTGTTGTAGATGTCTTGTGAGGTACATACCAAAAGGGGCATTGTACTCTATAATCGGTCTAATGAATGATGAGTAGAGGGGAACAATGACCTCTTTTTCCTGGATGAGAAACCTTTTGTGATGAGGTGTGCCACATAGAAGGATTTCCTGACTACTGTGGAATTGTGATTATCAAAGGAGAGACTACTGTCCACCTGTGTCCCAAGGTCTCTTATCACACTTTCGGTGTTAAGTAGACTACCACCTATGTGGTAGTTCATGGGTACTGAGTTTTTACCAAAGGGAATGACAATGCACTTTTTGGCATTGAGCTTGAGGCCATGGCTTTGACACCAGTCATCTGTCTGAGCAAGGCCCTTTTGTAGGATGTCCACATCTTTTGGAGTTTCGATTATGGCTCCTAGTTTGCAGTCATCTGCAAACTTCATTAGCCAAAGACCTTCTGTGTTGGCCTGTACTTCAGAGAAGTAGATACCAAACAGGAGAGGACCCAGGACTGAACCCTGTGGTACTCCACTTGTCACTGGTCTGAAGCTGGATTTGGAGTCTGCTACTTTCACAGTGTGGGTTCTGTCAGTGAGCCAGTTGGCAACCCATCTTGTGACATAGGGATTTATACCTAGAATAGTGAGTTTATCTATAATTCCAGAGTGGGGGATGGTGTCAAAAGCCTTGGCAAGATCTAGATAGGCTGTGTGAACCACCTTACCCTCATCTATGCCTTTGGTGACTGCTTCAAAGAAGTCTGTCAGGTTTAGGAGACATGATTTGCCTTTTACAAACTCGAACTGGGTGGGGTCCTGAGTTTAGAGATTACCAATGTCATTGTTTATAAGTTCTATGATGATACGCTCCATAGCCTTGCAGATCAGGCTCATTAGGCTAATGGGGTGGTAGTTTCCGGGGTCTGTGGTGGCTCCCCCTTTGTGGAGTGGGATAACTGTCGCTGTGCGCCATTCAGTGGGCACATAGCCTGAGTTGAGGCTATGAATGAGCATGGTACTTAGGTGGGGTGCCAGTTCATTCTGTAGTTCATGTAGAACACAGCCTGGGATGTCGTCAGGTCCCATGGATGCTGGATAGTGTGTTTTTTACCTGTGCAGCTGTGATTACAGATTGCATGATCCATGCACTCATGTAAGTGCTTATAAAGTGCATTTGTGTAGCATTCAGCAGTCATACCTCTATTGTCTGTCAGCATGGGTGTCGTGAAGTTTGCCACTTCTGTCTTAAGAAGCATGAAGTTGGCTTTGGAGAAATTTTTTACTGTGGTTTCCCTAATGGGGGGGTGGGGGAGGGATGTGGATGTCCAGGGTGATTAGCTTATGGTCGGATCTGACCAACGAGGAATTGACCTCTGGTGTGGAGCACTGGTTGCCCATGTTGGTAATAACCAGGTCTAGGATATTGCTGCCCCTGGTGGGGGTGTGAATAAGTTGATCTATGGCATTGGAATTTATGAATTCCAGAAAACGTTGAGCACAAGAGTTGGTACATGAGTAGGGTAGTTGAAATCGCCCATTATTAGGGTGTTAGGTTGTACCTAATATTTTCCAGTGTATTAAGAAATGAGGAGTGGGAATCCTGGGACATGTTGGGGGATCTGTAGCAAGCTACAATTTGGATTGCGGTCTTGCCCAGAGTTAGTTGCACTTGGATAATCTCGGATGCATTATGCTGAGCAACTAGCCTGGAGGTGTGGATATCCTTAATGAATATGGACACGCCTCCACCTTTAGTGTTTTGGTCCAGGTTAGGTGGCCGAAAGGTGTGGTATGAATTATAGCCTGGTAATGCAGGGGTACTCTCTGGAGCCTTGAACCAGGTCTCTGTCACTGCACAGATGTCGATGTTCTCCATTTTAAGGAGTGCCTCGAGAGAGTGCATCTTGAGGTTTAGACTTCTAGCATTGAGTAGCAATACCCTCAGATTCTTCTTGCTTGTACCTGTTAGGGTGTATGTATATATTGTATATATTATGTATCACTATTATTCATATATGTTTTGTAATGATTAGGACTATATGTGTTTTTTATATTTTTATACATTTATATATCAACTTTTTACATGTTGCTTTTGATAAGGGTGTGGTTAGAGTTTTATGTGATTTGATTGGATATCTTAGATTTTAAATGTGTTGTGTTGTGTTACTTGTCCCTTTGATATGAAGAAACGATATTCTTGTTTATCGTGAAAGTGCTTATCCTATATTAAACAGTTTTTTATATAGTTTCTGCCCCTGTGTTACTGGTGTATCAGTGTGGTGCTTATTTCTACTTTCTTGTTTTTAACACACCGGTTTTATCCCTGGACTTATTCTTGGTGGAAGAACTAGAAATGGTTTAAACTTTCTCAGATGATACAAGAATGACATTTGGTCTTGATAAATGTGCAAAACCAACATTTAAAACAGGAAAGCTGCAACACCAAGAAAATACCAGAGTGGGACAGGAATGTGATATAAAGGAACTTGTGGGACTAGATGAAGGATCAACAATAAAACATGAACAAGTGAGAATAAAACTCAGTAAGGAAACTTCAGAAGACTAAAACTAATATTGAAAACTACCTTGACATCTAGGATTAAAGACCAAGTTATAAATCAATTTGTTCTTCCTGTTCTAACATCCAGTTTTGGGATGATTGACTGACCCCCAAATGTACTGGATTAATTGGACAAAAAACAAGAAAAATGATTTTCTCTTATCAAATGATATATAAAAATCAGTGTATACCAAGATTATAGATTCAAAACTCTGAAAAAGGTATGGGTCTCCTTGAAACTGATTACATGTATAGATTTGCAATCATGGGACTGCATATACATATCTGCTGACCTCACCAGATGCAAACATTCTGAAAGCTTTAAACATGAGGAGAAAAACTGTAAGATGATATCTTTGCTTAGTTTAGCAGAAGCATCTGGTACCAAGTGGAAATGGAAATCAAACCAGGCGGAGACAAAAATCAGACAGCAACTGAATGTGCCAAACAAATAAAAGAATGAATATAAAGAATGTATTGGATGAAAAGGAAGGAAAATTAGAAAAGCTGTAAATATAATAACAAGTGCAGAGATCTGGAACAGCCTTATGTTGACAAAGATTTAATGCAGAAATGGTTAATGAGTGGTGATTTAAACTGAAAAATGAAAGGCTAATAATGGTGACCCAGAACAGTAGATTATGTTGATGCTGGTTTACAAAGTCCATTGAAAAGTTGGGAGAACAGACAAATGTAGACTCTGTAAAAGTGAACTGGAAACAGTTGCACATCTTGTTGGGTGTGATACACTCATGGCAGAGGGCCTGTGTACTAAAAACACAATAATGTGACAACACTACAATATAGAAGTAGCTTAGAAACACTGGAAACATTAAGCACAACGCATTATAGAGAATGAAGAAGTTTATATCCCTTGGTTGGGATCACCCATTATCAACAGTTCAAAAAATAGTTGCAAGAAAACCAGATTACAGTAGCCCATTAAAAAAAAAGCAAAAGTAGCATAATCACTGAAATTGCTACGCAGAGTGACTACAGTTTACATACTGAGAGACACAAAGTCAGTAAATGCCAGCATTTGCAGGCTGAACCAATGACAATGAGGAAGAAAGATACTCAGACAGTCCTAATAATAGTAGGAGCAACAGGTCTAATAAACAAGAAATTACAGTCACATTTAGATATGCTATCAATATGTGCAACGCTGTATGATTTAGAAAATGGAGATAATTCTGGGCACATTGAGGGTGCTATGAACACCACTCCTGGCTAACATCCAAGACTGTAACAATACTAATTTCATTAACTCTTATTGTACCCCAACTTAAGAATGGGCCCCAATCCTGTCATGGTATTAGCAACCCAAAATACTTGGAGAAATTAAACCTGGTTAGCATCACATATAGAAGATACTTTGCATTTGGCATATGAGAAAAGTGCAGTTGTGTAAGTAAATTTACTATAAGAGTAGATGATTGAATAGATCACTGTTGCAGTGGCCTAAGCTATATGGGTTATATCCTGCCAAGAATATGACAACTGGACAGCTTCCAAAGCTTAAGGGCACCTTCTGTGCTGAACAGCTCAAGGCGAATGCTCTAACATCAGTGCATAGGGCTCCAAACCTTCAGAGCTTTTCTTGCCTCAGGGTAAGGGAGGCTAGAGCCCTTCAAGCTAAGCATGTCCTAGGAGAAAGGGGAAAAAAGAAAAATACCTGCACCCTGGCAAAAACATAATAAAATACAATGCTCACATTTAGATCACTCATACAGTAGGCTAAGCTACATGGGTAGAATATCAAAGCTTAGGAAAAAAGGAGGAGGTATAACAATCAGAATCCAGGAGCCCCTGGAAAACAATCCAAATAAATCCTGCTCCGGACATACAGCAGTTTAATTTAAAAGTGTGCACACATGACCAAGTAGTTGCTTCTAGAATACTTCCAGAATCCAATCCTTTTCAAAAAGCCACAGAAAAAAAACAAAGCCCTAGTAGAGTGGGGCCTTGACTTTGGAAATGACTTCTTATGGGTGAGCGTAGCAAAAACCAGTAGGATGAAACAACCATTTAAAAACCATCTGTTTTCATACTGATTGTCCCTTCTTCTTGCCTTTGTGGGAAATAAACAGTTTATCAGAACTTCTGAGGGTTTTGTCCTGTCACTTTAGTATCTGAGTTGCCTGTGGGGATCCAGAATGAGTAAAATTATTTTTTCCTTATTCTTTGGCTCTGGAAAGAAAGCAGTCAGATGAACAACTTAGCTCAGAGTAAATTCTGAAGCCACTTTATACATAAGGAGGAGTTTTTCTCAAATTTACCCTATCTTTTTGAAAGATTAGATAAGCCTGACTCACAATAAGGGTTTGTAACCCAGGTACTCTTCTAGCAGAAAGATAATCTCATATCAGTCTCACAATCTGCTTCAACTGGCAAAGTGCACATTTCTCCAATATAAAATTAAGATCTCAAGGAGTAGCCATCTGTTTCCTAGGTGGATGGATATGTAAAACTTCTTTTAAAAACTGTTAGATGCTGGTTATAAATGGTTTATGGGCAGGCAAACAGAGATGACTGAAAGGTGAATCTTTACAGAGTAAGAAAGGGCAGAGGATAACAACTCATAAATATTGTATAACTATAGTCATCTAAACCTAAAACAAAATCCTGGTTCTTAGTTTGGCATCAGCTAGAACTATATGATTTTCTAGTAGCTAGTTTGTTTTCCTCCTGTGTGTGTATGTATGTATATCTGCATGTGCATATGACTGCGGATGCACTTGTGTATGTGTGTGCTTATGTGAGTGCACGCACATGTGCATAAGCATGTTTTGAGGCACTCTACCATTTAGAGAATGTTAGCTCCCTTAATGCTGTCACCTCATCCCAACTCTCTGAAATCACAGCTCTCAAGCTGTTTTTTTCATCTTCAGTGGAAGTTTCTCTCCACCATGGTTGTATTCTTAAATCACACTCATTTGAAACAGCATTATTAAATTATCACTTAAGACATAGGTACATATACATCAATTTATTTATTTATTTATTGAAATTTGACTACCACAAAAGTCCGAATTAGTAGGAGCCTATTTTCAGCAAAGGCCTAGGGAAAAAATCTCCAAAGTATTTCAAAACATATTAAGAACAATAATTGTATAGTCTTTAAAAATAATGCAAAAAAGCTTCAATTACTAAACCGAATAAGACATAATATGAAAACATCGGTTAAGAATAGATACAAGTTATATGACAATGATTTAATATTTAGAGAAATTTTAGCCAGTTTATAGAGAAGTTAAAGGTAAGTTAGTATAATACAAACAGGAATTGCAATACAAAGTGAGAGAAAAGCAGGATTATGGTATATTAGAGAGAAAGCCAGGGACAGAAATTGATAGAAGTAAGGAAGTGAGTGAAGAAAGGAGAGTAATGAGGTGTAAGGTATGAATAGGTATTTGTTCACATGTAGGGATACAGTTTATCCTGGTGCTGACCAAAAACAGGGCCTGATTTTGGCTAAGAAGTCTTTCAGAATGGCTTTGAAGGATAGGAGGGAAGGTGTTGACCTGATGGATGGAGATAAGGAGTTCTAGGCCTTAGCAATACTGTACGAATACAAGAAATGCCCAGCAGATTTAATAGGTTTGCAGACAGACAGGAGTTTTTTGGTCATTGGATCATAATGACTGACTAGAAACCTAGTTGTATAGAATGTTATTTAGTGCTGGACTAGCAGATGGATTCTGGATAATTTTATAAGTGGTAAGAAGGTGCTGATGGGGTAGTTCTAACCAGTTTAGACTTTTAGTGCTATACAGTGGTGGGTTCTGAAAGGGGTATTTGCTGCAAATTTAACAACTTTATTATAGCATTGTTCACGTTTTGATTTTTATAATGCCTGAAGGTTAGTGAGTATGAGAACACCATAAAGAAGTGTGGGAAGGAGACAAGTGGTGGCAAATGTAATTTTAGTTGTGTTGTTGAGAAAGTTTTTGGCTCTATAAATTATTCCTAGTTTTTGATGTTTTTTTCTTATGCAATTTTGTATATGGCGGTTGAATTTAAGATTTAATCTTTAATAGTTTGCTATAAGAAGTGACTTCAATGGTTATTTTATCAAGAGAGAGGACTTTAATTTTTTTGTTTTTACATGGGAGACTGATTTGGAGAAAAATAGTATTTTTTTTTTCTTTTCAGGATTGAGAATGAGTTGTGAGTTACAAATACCATGTTTCAGTTGCTGTTAAAGCTTCCTGAGTAATGTTTTGGAGGTGTACCCCATTGTCAGATGTGCAAATTAGTGTGGAGTCATCTGTGTACTGTATGAGGGAGGCCTGTTGTGTGGATGTGTGGAGGGTGTTGATGTAAATGTTAAGGAGGAGGGGACCAAGGATAGAACCTTGCAGTACACTGGTGATGACTGGAAGATATGGAGAAAAGGTGGAGTGCCATTTTACTGACTGATACCTATTGGATAGGTAGCTTTTGAACCATAGAAAGGTGGGCTAATTGAGTGAGACCTAATGAGGAAGTTTGAAGTAGAAGTTTGCGGTGACAAACTGTGTTGAAGGCTTTAGACATGTCTAGAAACAAGGAGAAGACTAGTTTGCCATTATCTCTGGCTTTACTGACAGTATCTATATAGGTTGGAAGTGCAGTGTTAGTACTATGGGAAGGACATAAACCAAGTTGTGTGGGGGATAGGAGTTCTTCCTGCAGGAGATAATTTACCATTTGTTTTTGAATACATTTTTCTGGTCTTTTGGAATAATATCAGAGTATTAATATAAAAGAAAACAAATCATAATAACACATTTTCAGTTACATACATATACATCACGTTTTCAGTTACATACATTATATGTCACATATATTCTTTTTATAAGTATCATCAGTCCAACATTACATAAATTGCTCAATTCCTTCAATCCCTTAATCCTCACTTCTCCAGAACATTATTCTGCATGTATTGTTCCCACCATTTCCATTTATTTCTATGTAAATTTACTCCTTCCCTTTTCCAAACATCCCACTTCCATTTCTTTTGTTTCTGTTACAATATTCAGTACTTCAGAGAGAGTTGGCATAGACTTTGATTTCTATTTTCTAGTGACTGCTTTTTTGGCAGCCACCAGAATTAAACTCAATAAGACTTTACCATGTTTAGGCAGTTCAAATCCTGTGTCCCAGCTCAAAAGAATAATTTCCTTAGTTACACCCATTTTCTCACGCAGTATTTCTGACAGAGTACTCTGTATGGGAATTTTTAAAATCTGCCAACTCATTACACTTCCAGAACATATGTTCCCAGTTACCCCTTTCTTCCCCATCATACCTCCAATATTTGTCATCTACCTGAGGAAAAATTCTTTATTGTCTGCTTGGACTTTAAAAATACCAATGCAAACACTTCCAAGTAAAATTCCTGAACCTTCTAGACTTTCTTCCATACTTGGGTGCCATAAATATGACATCCCATTGCTCTCTTCTAAATTGCTTATCCAATCTATCTTCCAAATCTTTTCTAACCTCCTCAGATTGATTCTTATTGTTATCATGCAGCATATTGTATGCCATACTAATCATCCTTTTTTAAAAGCAGCTTCAGTTATAGATTCAACTAAAAACTCAACCAGAGAAGTTATTTTGCTTAGAATTCCCCCATCCCTTTCTCTTTGCCTATACTCTCTCAATCCCTTGTAGGGAAGGCATTCTCTAGCCTGCACTCTAAATCTTGTCAGCCCCATCCCATTCTATTACCTCTCCCACTGTATTTATTTGCTTCCAATACCCTGGTTCCTTTCCCACTTTTCTCCTGTAAATTCCAGTTCCCTTTTGAATATTCTCTGAGTCCCTGCTTGCAGACATCCCTATCGGCAAAATATCCTTTCTTTATTCTTCTGTTGGCTTAGTTCTTAGAATACTTTCTGCTACTTTATGAATACAATATTCTGTATGGCTGTTGCTATTCTCCTTAATGATCTTTATCCAAAATTCCACCCCAATCACACTCATTATGTAGCTCTGCCTTTATCTGTATGCATTTATCATTCTCTCCCCCCTGTACCAAGAAGTTTAGGATAGGAAAAAATATGTGATGGTTTAACAAGAACCAGAATTACTGATATGTTAATAACAGGAGACCTAGGTTTGAGTAGCAGTCCGGGAACCTGAGGAGTTAGTTAGGGGGATAGAAAACAAATGACAGGCATTTTGTCAGTTCATCTACCTAAGGAGACTTTGCTATATAGTAATCCCTGGTGTCTAGTGCTCCCCAAACCCCATATCCCCATACCTAGTCGTGTTAGGTAGTTGAACATGGGCTTTTGGCTGTGTTCACTACTGTGAAATGGTGGGCTGGCCGAGCTGATTTACATGGCTGAGTGACTTCTTGAATTGTTTAATGTGTAGATGCCTTTCTGAAGGCAGTTCTGGGAAGAGAGCACATGGCTACCTCCTTAGCATTCAACAAGGCTATGGAGCCAGCCCTACATGGTGTCACACATCTTCATGGTGTGTTAAGACTGTTGCTGAATACCTACTCCAATATTTAAATGAAGGTGTACATATCATGGTACCTTCATGAATCCCCCCCCCCCCCGTCTTTCCTGTTACTGCTTATATGTTTCACAGGAAGAATCATACTTCTTGAAATTTCTCTTGTCTCTTCTTTTCTCTTTTTTATTGTTATTTTATTTACTCTTGCAAATTCTTCCATGGATCTACATAAAAATATTTTCCACAATCTGTTCATACCATTGACTCCTTTTCTCTTGTACAGTGCTTAATTCAATTTTCCATAACAAACACTACCTAGAATATTAATTAATTTCCCTTTGTATTTCAAATCCTTTATTTCTTTTCTTCCTACCATATCCCTATCATCTGATCATGCTACTTTTGCTTCACCCATAAAACATTCCCAATAATCTCTCATTTCCCTTTGCACCTTTCTCAATACCTATTAGAGATGATGTACTGATAATAAATATACCACTGGGTTTATTCTCTTCCTTTTTATTATACACCATTAAACTTTTAACAGTGTACTGTAATAAATTTCTAGCAAATATTTTTCTTTAATTATTGGGAACATGTATACCTCACCCAATTAATCCAATTTTGCTAACATTACAGAACATCATAAATAAGCCTTTTTCTGAAATATCATTTTAATTGTTTTCTATACTTGAACAGTCTTTCTAATCTTCCCTATTCTCTATCCCCATTGCTTCTCTGTTACCTCTATACTTCCAAACTGCACTCCTAATACTTTAATCACACTTCTAATAAAAATAAATCCCTCCTACCTTTGCAATATTCCAAGAGCCTGTATATATTTCTTTGCTCAAAAAGCCCCGTGTATGCTAACATTCTTTTGACAACTTTAACCACCACCCTGCCCCATTACTTACCAATATTGCTACATCATCTGTAAATTACTATTAATGATAACAGCTTACTCATTATATACAGTACTAGTTTCTTTTACCTTTCTTTGAACCTGCTCTATCACTGCATTAAACATTAATACAAACCGTATCCAACTCATAGGAGACCCTTGTAATACCCCTTTCTCCATCTTCACCTTTTACTTATTTTTTACCAAAATGTATCTATGTGTTCTTAAATAGTACAGTTAAACAGATTGCAGACTTATTCCCAGTCCCATATGCATTTAAAATTTGTCAGTTTGCTCATGTTGCGCACACTACTCCATTATTTACCAATATTACTAAATCATCCGTGTAACTTAATATTAATGATAACTCAGCTTATTCATTATGTACAGTACCAGTTTCTTTCACTTTTCTTTTAACCTGTCCTATCACTGCATTAACCAGTAACACAAACAGTACCCCACTCAAGAGAGAGACTTTTGTAATACTCTTTTCTCCATCCTTGCCTTTTACTTATGTTTTACCCTAAAACATAACTTTATCCATATATTCTTATATACTGTAAGTAAAAAATGTATAGTGTTATCCCTAATCCCATATGCATTTAAAATTTAGCAATTTGCTCATGTTGCATACCATCAAAGGCTTTATTTGTATCACCCTCCACTATTCTTACTGTCATCTCTTTTTTACTTAATGCTAGCCCCTACTGTTTATTGAACTACTATTAACATGTATGTAACCTTCCTACCATTAATATCACTGGCACCCTCTTATTACATGCTACCAACATCTCAAATCTTTTCTATAATATTTTCTTAACAATTTGATAATCAAAATTGCATGATGGAATAGGATGCCAACTTTTTGAAAGCATATTTCACCATTTTTTCCACAAAAAATAATTTTACTACAGATATCATCTTCCTTTCCCTTAACCATTCATTTACTGCCACCAAAAGCCCTTTCTTCTCTTTTTCTCTCCTCCTTCATAGAAAATATATTCACAGTTATCCTAAACTCTCTTTCTAACATTCCCCCCTTGCAATTTATTATTTCTCTACTTATAATTTTCCCTTTTTCCTTTTATTTCTATCACTGTGCATTTTTTCTGTATACAGAGTTACACATCTCACTGTCTACTCCCGCCTTCCTATAACCTTTTACTCCCCATCTGTATCTCCTTCATGTTAGTTTCTTATATCTTTTAATATTCTTTCCTTAAAAGTTTCATTTTTTCTTTTCGTCTTTGCCTAGCTAGCCTATCCTTTATTTTCATCTTATCATGCTCATATATTTAATTTTCTCTTCATATACAGTCAGTGACATTCAACGCTAATGCTCTTTCAAAGCTTCCTGCTTTCTCCATTTAAATTTCCTTACCATTACCATGCTATTCCCTCTCCACTAATCTGTATAGTGGTTTGTATTTACTCTTGTAAGCCTTCCACTACTTTGTCTAATTAAGGTCTCATGCTTCTATATTTTTTAAAAAGCCACACTGTCTCCTCAAAACTCCTAAGGAGCTACACACTCTAGTATACCTCTTAATAGCCTTCCTTTTTCTAATTATGTAATCCTTTTCATTTTTATCCTCTCTTACATCTTCTAGTTCCTCAGAAAATAGTACAAACTAAATTCCTGTTCTTATATTCCCTATTTTATAAGTAAATTATTTCCTTCCTTGTCCTTTAACATGTAGAATTGATACCCTCCTTACATTTTTTAATATCCACAGTTACCTTTTTTCTTGTCTTTACATAACTGGTTTTAACCCACTAAAATTACCATCTCCATGTTCAGTAAAACATACTTTCCATTTAAATATACTTATCCTTTCTTTTATCTCAGTGTATATATATATATATATATATATATATATATGTGTGTGTGTGTGTGTGTGTGTAAATCACTAGTAATTTAACTACTGTACCCTTGTTCTCATATCTATAATTAACATTCTTCCTGAATACCTATTGCAACAACTACTACTTTTATTACAACATTATTCATTATAATATAAATTCTGGAGCATTCCTCTTTCCCAGAGCTCCATATCACCTCCCTACCTCAGAACTGACAAAACTGTACTTTTCCCTACTCATTTAAAAATCTGACATCTATCAAACACATAGGACTGGATTCATGAACGGCTATACTAACTGCAGCTATCATATACACTAGGCAGTGTGCCGCTCACACAATATCATACTATTTGATATTGCTACACTTAGTACAGAACCTCAAAACCAGGGCAAATGGCAGAATATGTTAATGAAATCATAGGTACATGTTAATTAATCAAGCCAACATTGCACAGTTATTCAGTAACATATAAAGCAATTGTGTACACTTAGTGAAGCTATTTGTCCTGAAATCCAAAACTGTTTAGATTACAGCCATAATTACACTTAAAAATGTTATGAGTTGTTTGTTGTATCATAAACCTGTAAATGGAACATGCTTTAAGTGAAAATGCTGCTGTTACTACCAGATCTCTACCAAGAAGAAGAAAGGTGTTTATACCCTGGTTAACTTATTATGGACTGCATGACACATACATTGTAATACTGGATAGACAGGAGAACCATAAAAGAAATAAGCAACCTCTTCCACCATCACCTGAGGCCCAAGGTAAGAGTGGAACCTGTTTGAAAAAAAGAAAAAAAAGAGTATGATAACTGCTTAGTCCCATATGCAAGTAGTTATATGTCCCTAAGATTAGATATCTCTCATGTGTACAGTAATGTCAGTAATACGGATCTCTGCAATATCCAGCTATAGTCTTTGCCCAATAACGAGCATCAAACATTTCAGTTTTACACACACATATACAACTGTAAGCAAATAAAAAATGTGCAAAGAGCAGAGCACAGTCATCAGCATTAGCATAGAGTGATAGTGGGGATACATGAGGGTAAGCTTGACAGCAATGAAGTGAGTGGAAATTATTGAATTGTATTGCATACTTTGAAGTTCTGCAGTATTCATACTGGTGTTGTCCTCCATGTCAGAACCAACATTAGTAATTCTATGTGAACCCTTTTCTGAGGTGTCGGTGATCTCTGATAGTGGACAGGAACTTCTCGGTTTCAGTTACTGGTGGTTTGTTAGCAGGACCATCCCCCCACAGCCATATGCCCCTAGCCAATTTCACATGACCTACATATCACACAAATTATCATCTCACTGGCCCTATGTCAGATTTTCTGATATGGATAGCCATGGCCATCTGCCCCAGATATAGTCACAGGAGTACTTATCACCTCTGCATCTTTCTAAAAGGAAGGAACTGTGTCAGTGTAGTGTTTGGATGATAAGTTAATTCTCTGTGTTACTGTATGGCATTTTACAGTGCACAGATGTCTTGGTTGCCATAACCCTGTATGAGTTGAAACATAAAAGAAATGCAAGATACACAATTAAGACACAAGAGTTTGTTAACAAAACAAAAATGTATGTATGAATGTATGCATCCATCATGTACAAAATAATTAAAAAAAATAAAGTTCCATATTAGTACACACATGTAAATATAGACTCCCCCAAAAAATGAAATGAAAAGCAAGTGTACAAGTTTTGTAAGACAATGGATTTGTAACTGTGTAGTACACTGCACCATTAACAAAAGCAATGTTAACTTTTACATTTCAAATAGCTACAGCTGTTGTTGGATGTCCACCCATGTGGAGGACAGTCAGTTATGTATCACAGACTTAACACATTTCATGGGCTACAAACGTAAAAACCTAGACCTTGCTACAAACTGATACAATACTCTTCTGCAATAACTGGTCAGATGGGCATATAAAATGTTCCATAATGAGAAGTTACATTCATTACAAACATTTGCAATAGAAAAAATAACTTATACACATGCATATGCTGTCAGGAAGGGACAAATAATGTAAATAATAAAGCAATGGGCGTATTGTGAAATGCAGTCCATCAGTAAGGCTGAAATACATTAGTGTGTAGAAAAATAGTAATATACCTTCGTATCAAGTCAGTTGTGAAACTAGAAAGAAGTTTTGCAAACTTAGCAGCATGGAGCTCTATGGAGCCATCCAGTCTCCTCTACCATTTTACAAGTTCCTTGCATATATGATTACCTTGGTATAGTGAAGATTCAGCCCTCTGAACACTGTGAAATGCCATTGAGGTGTGAACTCATTATCACTCATGAATTACAAAATCTGTACTAAGTAAAGGAATTGTAAACATAGTGTAAGGACCTACATGATTGCATGCACACATCCTACCTGCACAAGGAAGAGCAGTGTTACTTGCTAAGGGCTTGAAAGTGTGAATGATTACTGTGATTGCAGGAATAATCAGTGTTTCACTGTCTATTTTCTTTAATGTACACTTATTGAGGGTTTGTCAGGGAGAAGAGACTTAACACTAAATTCTGGGATTACATTGACTGAGTCAGGAGAACAATATTCCTAACATTTTTTATGAATTTTTTATGACCCACTTTTTGCCTCTTAATAACAATTATTCTATACCTCTAAGGCTGTACTTTACTCGCTGAAAAACATGTCAATAGAAATAGAACAGAGATAGCATTACTGCTAGAAAATCATCGATAAGGAAATGCTGCTTACAAAATAAAGAGAGAAAAACAACTGCAGAGTTACAAATATTTGTTTGCAGTCTGTGAGGAAGTATCAGTTTAACTGTCTCTAAGATCATATTCATCCACACATTTACTGGGGAATTACAAAAGACAACTTTCGCAGCTTGTTTTTGTTGCAGTTTGAATGTGAATTGATATAATCTCACATCTACTTTATATGTAATCTACTTTTTCTTCTTCTTTTTCTCATGTCTGTGTTGTGTCAAATGTTAATAGTAACCTCATTTGTGTGCTGTTAATTCAGTGGTTCACTGGTTCATATCCAGAGAGGGTGCTGTTTGTGTGAACTTATTGATGTTTAAGTAGCATGTGTTCATGTTAAAAGACGACAAAGTGGAGGTAATATCAGAAATATACATTTTAAATGTTTCTTAATGTTTCCTTTATATATTTTTTCTGCATTCTTTGCACACCATTTGGTCTTGCACACTCTTGACTGGCAATATTCCCTAGCAGCGAGAAACAGTTCACTTTCCAAGGAAAAATAACTGAAAAAAAAATTTAATTTGGAATGGCATCAGTAGCACAAATGAGACTGGTGCAAGTGTGCAGCCATCATCACTCTGGATAGTACTGAGTTAAGAAAATCTACTTCTTGGATAACTATATCTGTGGCACAAGATGTAAGCGAAGTGAGCTTAGAGAAAGAAGTCACATGCTGCAGGGTTCAAATACAGTTTCCAGATAATTTTTTATGACTGGATTCGGAATAAATATTGACACCCACTGTTGTATATGAAATTAACAGCCTAATGTTTGTGATATTTGGTAAGAATCTTACCTATAGCTCTTGCGATTTGATGTTACAGTTATGTTGTAGTAAACTCAGCTCTTCTCATTATTACTAACAATATGTGTTTTGGATATTGTACATATGATATTTTGTAGAATGTACTAACACAAAAGCAATAACACGAGTAATGTGGAATCGTGTCATATTTGCTGGAGAACTTATCCATATCTCACAAGAATTACTCATGACAGTTATGCAATATATTGTAAACTTTGATATCATGAGTAATTGCATGTACTGTGGCAAGAATTATCTCATGTCATTCTCTGTGTGTCCGTTTTCAGAACAATTCCCATTACATGAAATCCTGATGATGTTTAACCTAAATGCTACTTGTGATGTTGAAAGCAAATATGAAAAGGATGATTGTGTCATGCTAATGCTATAATGGCGTTTTTCCTTGTTACCTATAGCCATTGCATGTGTTACTTTGCAACACAAGGTAAAATATTATTATTTTTTAATGCCTTTTGCATTTGAGTTCCACTCAGCATTGTGCAAACATGATTTATTTCCTAATGGAAAAAGTGAAAAAATTTATTTAGAATGCCTTCTGTAACATAAACAAGCCTGGCACCAGTCAACACTTTGGAGAGTACATGGTGAAGAAAATGCACCTCTCAGGTAACTTTAGCTGTGACACAATGTGTAAGCAAAGTGAGTTTAGAGAAATAAGACAGATTATGCAGGGTTCAAATTCAGTAAACAGATAATTTTATAAACGGGTAAGAATACATATTTACAAACATTTTGTTAGATCATTGTATTGTTGTTTAAAACTCTTCTATTCTCAGTATTGCTAACAGCCTATGAGCTGTTGTTTGCCCACTTTCACATTATTTGGCATTACCTAAAATCCTGATAATGTGTGCCAGATATTCAAGTTCTGATGTGGCAGGGATATGTGAGAAGAATGGATGTGTCATTGTAATGCACTTCTTGCTCTTGCCATTGGTAGGAATACCCTTTGATTGATTTCATTTTCCTATAATTTTTTCCTCTGTTTTATTTTATAATGCCTTTTGCATTTGTGCTCCACTCAGCAGTATGCAAACACTGTTTACTTCCTAAGGAAAAAGTGAAAAAATTTAATTTGGGATGCCTTCTGTAGCTCAAACAATCCTGGCACCATTGAGTGGTTGTCAGCACTCTGGATGGCACTCAGTGAAGAAAATGTACCTCTCAGGTAACTTTCCCTGTGGCATATGGTTAAAGTGCAATGATCACAGAGAAAGAGGACAGCTGAAGCAGAGTTTGAATCTAGTTTATAGGTACATTTACATGGGGGGGGGGCAGAAGAATGCCTTTTGTTACAACATTTTGGTTAGGAATATAACAATACATGCGAATGAGTATCATAACTGTGTTTATTGCAACAAATGTATCATTAATGCTTCCTATGGAATCTCAATATAAAGTCTCTAAATTATATCAAAAATACCAATGATGATATTTAATGTTGGATGCATGTGCATAGGTATGATGTGCATAGTATTTTGGTAAATTAATTGTTATGAGTTATCACATATTATAACTATGTGTTTATGACAGTACGTTTTCTGAAATATATATAATCTAAACCACCATGTGCAACTGCATGCATTTGAAATGCATTTACAAAGACAAATACTTCCTTTTACATAGAAATACAGCCCCGTGACTAAATAAAGTCACAAACATACAGGCATTTCTGAAGTATATCTCCAGTTATTGTTACATTACAATATCTCCAATTATCATGTAAAAAAGTAAGCTTTCCTGTAGCACTGACATTTAATAACCAATGTTGAACATGTCATCATTTTTTTCTCATGAGTTTGACTATCAAATGGTACTACTCAGTTTTACCAGTGTGTAACACCAAACATGCCAATATGTCAGAAGTCATACCATTTTCCTCCAATCAACCATGATTTATTTATTTATTTATTTAACATTTGTTGACCGGGAATGACCAACTAGGTTCCACAGATCCTGTTTTCAGCGGAGGCCCAGGGAGAAATGCTCCAGAAGCATGTTTTTAGAATGTTGGAGGAAACCGGAGTACCCGGAGGAAACCCACACGAACGCAGGGAGAACATGCAAACTCCACACAGAAGGCACCCCAGCCGAGAATCGAACTGGAGAACCTCTTGCTGTGAGGTGACAGCATTAACCGCTGCACCACTGCGCCGCCGCCCACCTTCTTCTCCTGTACCAGCGAGCCCAGATACTTGAATTCTTACATTTGTTCGATCTGAACTCCCCAATGATTAAAGAATATATTTGTTTAACATTGTAATATGTGTCAATAGCTTGAACACCAGACGTGGCCAAATCTCACTGTCATATTGCACATCTTGATGTAATCAGTGCCAATGTGTCTGCCAAACTATTGCTGTGGTTCCAATTGTGCAAATGCATTTGGCAAGGCTGCGCTTCTTTGCATAAAAGCTGTTATATGCAAAATTTGAAATGAGCCTCCTCTTCTGGATCTGTTCACTGTTCATTGACTGCTGATCACATCTGGTTCAGATGCTGTCATTTCTAATGTGAAGCAAGAGTCCCAAGATTTGGTGTCGGCATCACAGTTAGAAAACTTCAAGCTTGTTCAGGTCTGGCTTGAGGAGGATCCACATTTGTGATCCATAAAAGAGAATTGGCAAGATTAGTGCCTGTAAAAGGTGAATCTTGGTGGTGATAGAGATATTTGTCCTGTTCCATAGAAACCACTTGAGCGAGGCAAATGCTGTGGTGGTTTGTCCAGTCCTGCTATGGACTTCAGATGTTGATGCCACCTTCTTCTCCTGTACCAGCGAGCCCAGATACTTGAATTCTTACATTTGTTCGATCTGAACTCCCCAAGGTGGATGGTGGCTTGTGAACCTATTGGTTGCCATCACTTTACTTTTGTCCATGTTTATCCAATGCAGGCAATGTCATAGCGGATATCTGTGGCCTCAGCATCACTGTATATGAAAATGGCACTGTCATTGGTGAATATCGGGTCAGTCACAGAATGAGCTTCATTGTACTGGACTCCGCTCCTGCCCTCAAATATTCTCCTCATGATGGTGTCCACCACTATGTTGAACAGCAGTAGAGAGACCACATCCCCTTGATGGTCCCCAGTCTGGATGGTAAGCTCTTCAGACAGTTCATTCAGAATGCATACCTGGCTGGATGAAACATTGTACAATGTTTGAAGGAGTGTGATGATTTTCTTCAGCATGTGTTTAGTCTCAAATGTCTTCCACAGGGCAAGCCAGTGGATACAATCAAATACATACTTGAAATTGATAAAGATAATAACTGCACATTGTCCACACTGGATTTTTTCCTCCATTAGCTGATAGATGGTGAAGATTTGATTACAGCATCCTCTGCTTCATCTGTTTCTGGCCTGTTCTTCCCTCTGGTTTGCTCATGGTGTTTCTGCAGCCTGGATTATATGATCTTCATAAAGACTTTGCTGATGATGGAGAGCAGGCTGATGACAAGGTAGTTCTTGCATTCCCTGTTGTTCCTCTTCTTGTGGATGGGTATAATGATGGCCTTCTTCCATGTGGATAGTATTTGTTCCATAACCCATAGCAGCTCAATCAGTGTGTGGAGTCATTGGAGCAGGATATTGCCTCCAGCCTTGATTGCTTTCACAGTGACCTGATCTACTCCTGGTGCCTTGCCATTTCTCAGTGTTCTGTTAGCTGATTTTGCCTCTTTGACTGTTGGCTTTACATCATTCATTGGGTCTCAGGGAGATCAATAGGTTGTGGATTAACCATTGGTCCATGAGGTGGATCATGGTTGTAAAGCTCTTGAAAGGATTCCCTCAAACATTTCAGGCATTCACAAGGTGAGTGCCCAAATGTCACATCCACTTTTTTTATGCTGTTGCTGCTGGGTTTGATCTTCTCACTCAGTCATTTGAAGGTGCTGTACAGGGTGTAGTATTTGTGTCTGGATGCTGCCCACTGGCTTCAATAGGCTTCCCTTTCTGCTTTTAGCCTCTGTCAAACTTCTCGAGTTGCTGGTATCATTCTTAGTTGACCAGCTTTGCTTTCTTCCATTGGGGCTATGAGATCCAGGCTCTCATCAGATAGCCATGGCTGCATTTGGTGGTGGATGGGTGGGTATAGCAATATGGCGAATTCCATGATGGAGTTTGATATCTGCTTTTCTGCCTCATCCACATCCTCTACTTGGGCCAGTGCTGTGAACTGGTATGACAGTGTGATCTGGAATTCCTGTTTGTGGGCAGGGGCCATCAGTTGCTTCCAGTCCAGCCTGGCTGGTGGAGGTGACTTGTGCTTTGCACACTGTAAATGAAGCTGCACCACTGCACAGACAAGGTAATGACTGGAACCACAGTCAGGTCATTGCATAGCATATATATCCTTGAGCGATGATTGGAAGCAGGAGTTGACTAGGATGCAGTCTAATATGGCTGTGTCCTTGCCATATTGGTTTCTCCATGTGAGCTGGTGTTTGTGGGGATGCTGGAAATTACTATTTCCCACAATGATATCATCTGATGCAGCAAAGGACAGAAGGCACAGGCCATTATCATCTGCCCATCATTCCTTCCCAACCAGACCTGTCCTCAACATTTTGGGTGTTGAAGTCTCCTGCCAAGTTGATCATCTCAGTCTGCGTGATGAAATCCAGCATGTATTGGAGCTGGTTGTAGAAGATATCCTTGGCTGGGTCTGGACTCATCTCAGTTGGTGAGTAGATGGACAAAATGTGGATCTTGACGGTACCATTGATGGTGAGTATTACTAGGTAGTCAGATACTGGTTGGAAAGTGATTATACTTCTTGCAGCCCAGCTATCCATCATAAACGTGACACCATCCTCTTGCTTCTCACCACCAGAGTAGTACAGCATCACCGTTTCATCGGCTGTAGGTGGTTCGACAGTCAATGTTCTAGATCCAGTGCGTCATAACTGCAGCACTGCAGCGAGCAAAATTTTGCATTTCATGAGTTCCTTGGCAATGATTTCCTTATGGCTGATGTGGTGGCCAGTTTGAACATTCCACATGGTGATAATGGGTTTTCAACTTCAGTGTAATGAAGTTCCTTTGGCCAGTATCCCAGTTCTCACCAGCACCCTGGGTCCCCAGTGCTGGCACACTGGCTGCCCCAGATGCAGTAGCATGAGCAAATGAGTTTGTTCAAATATACATGTAGTTTCTTCCTTGGTTTCCCTGGTTTCCTAGTTTTGGTCACTGTGGCAGGGTGACCACCATCCTCTTTTTGCAGCTGGGCTTGGGACCATCCTTGTTGGAGTTTGCAGCCAGGCTTGGGACAGTCCTTGGTGGAGTTAACTGGTAACTGGTAAAGAACAGGGCATCAGAGGCACTCTACCAGCTTCTGGAAAGTGACTGAGTAGGTGACAGAAAGACACTATATCAGGTTGCAAGGCAAAGACAGAAAGATAAAGAAAATAGTCAGACATCCTTCATAAGGAATGCCAGCAACAACCTGCTCACCAGTCCGCAGGAATTCAAAGATAGATGGAAGGATTACTTCCAGCAGCTTCTGAATGAAAAAAAACACATAAGCTGAAACTCCCCAGACACAGACCACAGTGAGAGAAAAAGAGGAGCCCACCCTAGAAGAAGTAAGAATAGCACTAAAGAAAATGAAGTCAGGGAAAGCAGCATGCTCAGATGAGGTCACAGCAGATATGATAAACATTCTGGGTGAGATAGGGAAGAAATGGCTCCTGAGGGTACTCAAAGCAGTGAGGAGAGAAAGGCATATCCTAGATGACTGGAGAATAAGCATACTCATGCCAGTGTACAAGAACAAAGTGGACAGCCACAACTGTGGGCAGTACAGAGGTATCAAACTCCTGCCACATTGTATGAAAGTTCTGGAGAGGGTGATTGATAAATGGATATGTAGAGTAATAGAAAGTAAGATGGGAGATGAGCAGTTCGTATTCGGATCAGGATGCAGCACAACTGATTCAATGTTTGCAGTAAGACAGTTGAGAAGAAGCTAGAGATGAGGAAAAAGTTCAGTTGGACATTCCTAGATTTGGAGAAAGCGTATGAAAAGGTCCCAAAAAAGCTAAATTTGGCAGTCATTTGGTGGTTCAAAGTCCCAGAAACATTAGTAGAATTTGTGCAGGCTACGTAAAAATATCCAATGACTCAAGTATACTAACAGTGTTCAGTCTCACAAAGAGACAGTGAGAGTGGGTGTTCATCAGGGTTCAGCTTTGAGCCCACTGTTGTTCATAGTGGTTAGTCCATCACTATTAGCAAACAGGTCAGAGAGGGCACATCAATAAAGTTGCTGTATGCAGACGATATGGCATTACAGGCAGACTCTGAGCAAGAACTTGAGCAAAGGATAGGGAAATGGAATGCAAAACTGAAGGCACATAGGATGAAACTAAGTACAGATAAAACAGTGGTAATGACAGCAAATTGGGGAAATCAGAAGATGAGAATTGAGATAGAAGAAAAGATAGTGGAACAGGTTAACAGCTTCAAGTATCTGGGAGGGGTGGTTGAGGATAAGGGAAGTCTGAATGAAGAGGTCAAAGCTAGAATCAGACTGGTTGCAGCCAACTGGTACAGGTGTAGTGTATGACAGCAAAATGACAAAGAAGATGATAAGGTGTACAAAATAGTGATGTGACCAGTACTACTGTATGGTACAGAAACTTGGGCAGTAAAGGCAGAAAAGCCGAGGAAGCTAGAGTTGGTGGAAATGAAATGCCTTCGAGGGGTGGTAGGATACACACTGTGGGACAGACAAAGAAATGAGGACATAGGAGCAGAAGCCAAAGTACCTCCAATTGCAGAAAAGATCAAGAACAGATTATAGTGCTTTGGGCACCTGTGCAGAAAAGCAGAAGACAATCTCATGAAGAAGATTTGGGACAGACAGGAAGAAGACAAGAGGAAATGATGGCATCCAGAAAAGAGATGGATGGATTGTATGAGAGAAAATTTGTGACAGACAGGCATGAGTGTTGAAGAAGGCAGGAATGTGGCATTGAATCGAAAAAGATGGGGACAGTTAACACAACACCCCAACTCCATGTAGAAAATGGGAAAAAAGGGGGTTGATGATGATGATGATGATACTTCTGTTGTTGTCACCTATTGCTGTTATGGTAAATTTGCAAAGTCATGAAAGTCTGTATACAATTCTGTTCCTATATTGTGAGGAAGTGGATAGCTATGGTGCTCTCCTAACACCATCCTGCAAATTCTTGCATTTTTTTCTCTGTATCCTACCCTCTGCTTGCCCCCCCCCCCCCATTTTTTCATCACTGTCCTATCAACTCCTTGTTCACATGTTTAATCTGGTCAAAAAAAATAGAATCACACACAACACACATAGCCAGAAATGGCACATCAAAAAGCCTTCACATTTTGACCTCAGCAATTGCACAGAGGTTGGCATTGCATATCACTGCTGAGTGACAGTGAATGAAATTTAGCTTCCTATGGCAAAGGTTAAAGAGTTTGATTTCAGCTGCAGTAGTCTGGCTACTTTAGTGGAAGTGTGCTTAAATCTGCTGTGCTATGCGAATAAAGAGTAAAGGCAGGGTAAAGGCACTACATTGAAACAGTTTGTTAGGTTGCTGGAAGTAATAAACTACGAGTTCCTATGTAATGTGCTGAGATAATTCCCCCATCTGTCGACTGATGTTTTTGCATAGTGTCATGGGTTTGATTATAGCTGTATGTCAATGTCATATTACTATTTCTGACATTTTATATGCCTATCATATATTTAACAGCAAATGTCTGTATTTATTTACATTTACTACATTTCATTGACATACCATTTGAATAGTGCAAAGCCTTTGAAAAAAACATCACGCCCCAACAGGGTGAGTTAGTAAGCCACCCTTATCCTGGTTATGTCTTACTGTTGTTTCTCTCCTATCCCTTCTTACTCACTATAGTAAGTATTTATTGTACAGACCATGTCAAACTAATAATGAAGAAAAACCTAAGAGTAAACAAATTGTATAACAAAAGAAGGAAGCTACTGCACGTCAGAGCAAAATCCCATGAAGGGAAGACATCTCTGATCAACATTAGCAGAAAACTATGTTCTCTCATAAAAACATCCAAGGCCAACTTTGAGAGAAAAATCGCTAAGGACACTAAAGATAACCACAAAGCCTTCTTCAGCTATGTTAGAAACCTGGGCGGAAACCCTCAGATATGCTCAGAGTTGGTTCACAACAACAAAAAATACACTGAACCCACAGATATTGCCAACATTCTGGCTGACAGGTTCAGTACAAATTTCTCCCCTCCCTCACCCCCAAAAGAAGAAATACTTATCACAGCTGAATATAATCTCCCTGTCATCTCAGATGTCCAAGTGAGAACCGCCCTAAACAAAGCTAAAAACACAGCATCAATGGGACCTGACGGTATCCCGGGTTGCGTGTTACGTGAACTCCAAGAGGAGCTAAACCCACACATAAAAATGCTATTTAACCTTAGCCTTACTTCGGGATATGTACCTGAACACTGGCGTACAGCAACAGTGGTCCCACTCCACAAAGGGGGTGCCTCTACAGACCCTGGAAACTACCGCCCCATAAGCTTAACCAGCCTGGTCTGCAAAGCTATGGAAAGAATCATTATGGAACTCATAAACAGAGACATAGGGGACCTACAGACACTTGACTTCACCCAGTTCGGCTTTGTAAAGGGCAGATCCTGCCTTTTGAACCTGGTTGACTTTTTCGAAACAGTCACTAGAGCCATTGATGAGGGCAAAGCAGTCCATACAGCCTACCTGGACTTGGCTAAGGCCTTCGACACAATACCCCACTCAGGCATCATAGATAAGCTCAACAGCTTAAATGTAAACCCTTATGTCACTAGATGGGTTGCAAACTGGCTAAAGGACAGAACCCATAAAGTTAAAATCGCTGGAGCAATGTCAGACTCAAAGCCAGTCACAAGTGGTGTCCCACAGGGATCTGTCCTGGGACCCCTCTTGTTCGACATTTATTTCTCAGATGTTAAAGCAAACATGGGAGGGCTGTGGCTGACAAAGTTCGCAGATGACTGCAAACTAGGCGCCATAGTCGATACACCAGCAGACACATACATCCTACAAAAAGGCCTCACAGAAATGGACAACTGGTGCCGGAGTCACAGCCTTAAACTAAATGCCAAAAAATGTATAGTCATCCCCTTTGGGAAAAACAAAGTACCCACAAATTATCACATAGACAGCAACCCACTGAGTACGGAAAAAGTAATCAGAGACCTAGGGACCCAAGTCGACAGCGACCTCTCATTTGACACCCACATTGCCAAAGTGGTTAGAAAAACATTCTACCTTGCACACCTCATCATGAAGGGATTCACATCCAGATCCAAGGATGTCATTGTACCCCTATACTCCTCCCTCATCAGACCCATGATTGAGTACAATGCCCCATTTGGTATGTACCTCACCCGGCATTTGCAACAGCTGGAGAGACCACAAAAGTACCTCACCAAGAGGATCAAGGGTCTCCAACATATGTCTTATTCTGCCAGACTAAAGAAACTTCAGCTCTATTCAGTAGCATACCGCCTGCTCAGAGGTGATCTCTGCCTGAAGTACAAGGCCATGTCCAATCAGGATCTGATGGACATGCTCCACCTCAAAAAATCCAAATCCATCAGGACCACGAGAGCTAAAGACTTAAACCTCGGCACAAGTATGAATAGGACATGCTGGAGGGATAGATTCATAACCCAGAGGCTTCCCATGCTTTGGAACAAGATCCCAGTTCATATTAGGCAGAGCCCCTCACTGACTCTCTTCAAGAGAAATCTTGATGAGTGGATGGGAGATCATAAGTTTACCCCAGGGGTCACATCTGTGTCACTGCTAGACAGGGGCACAGTAAACTAATTCTATTATATAAGGGGACCTTCATTGTGTCACTACTAGACAGAGGCACAGTATTCTAAATTTATTCTGTACATTTTTTGTACCATTTCATGGGGTGGCAAAAGCCACATCACTATGGCTAGGCCTACAAATGCCCCAGGGCAGATAGCCTAGTACTATACTATGAAACTATGAAACTATAAGTAACACACCGAAAAGATGGTCCTAAATGTACCATAAACAATACTGTTGCTATTTCTCTCTCTGTTCCATTCAGCTCCAGTAAGTTTTCACTGTCCCTTTCTTTAAGTGTGTGATTTTAATGTAGACAAAGTAGAAGCTCCTTTGTGGTGTGATTAGATAATTTTCAGCTCTATAAACTAAATTTTATATACTATCAAGGGTTCTAATCCAGGCATTAGCAAAGTGTTTTTGACTTGTTTTTAGTACACTATTTTATGTGTAGCTATTGGCTACATATTGTTTTGAGCTACCATTATCCTGCTTCTTTCATAATCTACTTGGTCTCTGTCTCCCTCTCCCCTATGTATCTTTCCACTTCTGTGTCATCAGTTTTTCTCCTGGTCCGCATTTGCACAATACCTGGTGCTGAGTAGCACCCATAACATAGAGGAAATGGAAATACACAGCTTATGGCAAAATCTTGTGAGTTTTTGCTTTTGGCTTCATTACTTTGTAGCCTTTCATGCTACTTACTTAACCTCGCTGAGGTATGCACATTCAGACTAATCTTCTCTTGAACAGGCTGAAGAGTTGAATGTGCACCACATATGATGTTCCAGTTGCAAAGATTGTTAAGAAGGATGTTGCCCAAATATTCCTGGCTTCATGACAAATGTGTAAATCATGACAAATGACACCTTAACATACCACATCCCTGTTCTGCATTGGATAATCACATTTGAATGCATTAACTGAGCTCATTTTCTCCTTTTATGCTCTTCCCGTACTTATGTCTGCACTATTGCATTGTATTCTGTGTACATTCTCCTCATTTAACATCCCCTGCATCTTTCTGTGATGTATTGTCCTATATTCAACTTTCCCCTACTTCATAGAATCTGCCTGCATGTGCTCGCATAATAGGTTTGCCTATAGGCAAGTAGTTTTGTTTGCATTGTGTGCTCATGCTTCCCAGCACTGTTTCATGGCTGTCAGCACTGCTACTGGCCACAAATTGGTGCTTGGAAATTTGTAAGCGTGATGAGCAGCATGTATATTCAAGAGGCACTACTGATCATCTTGTAAGCGTGCTGCAATCATGTAGGCTTTGTGTGAAACTTGCATCATTGTTAATGGATCCCAGGGATAATGTCTTGCATAACATATGTATACCACACAAGCAGCAGAAAACATCTGACTTCACTCTTTATACTATTTACATTAAATGACAGTGAGAGAAAATACCCCTTTCCTTTCTTTGAATTTTTATCAGCTTTCATTCTTTTTCTGTACCTCACCCTGTCCCCTAAGGAGCCTTTTTTCAAGTCTTTAGTTCCCTTTTTCTTTTTCATCTGCAATCTCTTCACCTTTATTCTCCCCCTTTAAATAATTGTACATATTCTCTGTAATAACATTTTCAATAAATTGTTGAGAAAAACATTTGTATACTTCATTTTTGTCATTAGATAATACATTTCCCCTTTTCACAAATATTTTGTAACTCATATTTTTGTTCACTTTCCACATTACTTTATTGTTCCCCTTCCCTACCTTTCAAAGTTTCAGTATACATGCCCCACCATCAAACATTTTGTACAAATTATTTTACATTTTTTAGCATTGCGTATCTTCTCCACATATTGAACACATCTTTGCATTGCACAAATATTACATTTTCATCACTTTCACAAGCTTAGCAAATTTTCATTTGGCCAAATGTTTAACTGTCCTTATTTGTTATTACAAGGTGTTATTATGTGTTGCGCTTGACCATTCATATATTTTAACATTATCAAATCCCCAAGCCCCAGCCAAAGCCGTCTTTCATCCATTTCAACCATTATGCAGTATTCACTGAAAAACTATGTTATTTTACTTTCTGTCCATCTGTCAGTTCTAAATTGTATTGTCACAATTCTCTTTGCTTGCACACCCAACACTGGTGTAAATGTAATACTGCTGTAGAAGTTTTCCTTTTTCTTTTTAATTAAATACATAACTCTCTCCAGCAAGTGGAAAGATTCAAAAATTATATCACAGAAGTCTTCTGTTTCCAAATGAATAACGGAACGTACATCCTGAGCCCTGAAAACAAAAGGGCCTAACCAGCTTGTCCCATACCAAACATCTATTAACTGCATTGTCTTTCAATTTTATTCTTATGATTAGATATCTCCTCTACTACAGCTTTCGATCAAGTTGCCTCTTCTTTCAGCAACAACTGCTGCATCATATCAATGTTCCTTTGTACATCTGCTTGGCTACAAACATGAGTGGTCCTGCAGCTCCAGATGTAACTGCTCAATAGAAACAATCCCCTCAGGACAAGTCCATCCCTTTAAAGCCTATATCTCTCAACAGCATCATTACATGACATTGCACTGTTATTAATCAGTTCTTCATTTTCTCAAAGCAATCAGAGTGAACTCTTCCAAACTGCCTTCATTTAATTATTTAACTCCATTACCGTGAACACTTTCTGTATTTTCTCTTTCATTATCTACTTATTACACTTCAAGCTCCCATCTTTGCACTTTCCCACTAGTAGTAGCCCTCTGTCATGCTCTATAGAATAAGTATCTAGTAGGGTGTTGATTATGGTCAGGTCACCGTTTTATAACATTTATGCAGTGATTCTGCTGTTTCACTATCAGATTTTGTGGAGATCAAGTTGGGGGTAGTGTTATTGAATTTCAGGTGATTGCTCAATTTATTCCAAAAGGTTTTGGGGTAGTTGTTTATATGGTATGAAAATGGACTAGATTTTTTGTTGTTGCTGTTGTTATTGTTGTATTATTGCTTCTTTCTATTTGTTTCTGAACATTTAGTAATGTTCCAATTTTTTTTAATTTTGTTTTTGTGTATAATGACTTTGTTTTGTCCCTTCATAAAATTAGTTAAGTTCTTTTATCACCCATGACAGAGAAGAATTTACTACTCTGAAAGTTTTCAGTGTGTGTGATGCTCTCTAGTAAGGTAAACATAGTATTGTTAAAGTACTGAACTGCAATCATAGGGATTCCGAAAATACACAAAAATGTTAACAAACCCCCTTTTAGACCTATTATTTCAGGTTCTAGGTCCAAAACATATAACATCGGGGTCACTATTGACTCTTGGACGAAGCAAGTATACAACAACGTCGAACATCTAATTAAAGATTCTTGGAATTTTTTGAGTAGATTAACACCTATGATTTGGCAAAAAGGGCAAACTTTCGTAACTATAGATGTCATTGATCTCTTCTCCTGTATCCCCAGGGAGAAGGGACTGGATTTCTTTTTTGATGGTTTAAAGAGATATTCTGGGTTGAGTTTTGAGAAAATCAATTTGTTAGTAGATATGATGAGGTTAATTCTTGACCACAATTATCTGCAATTTCAAGGGGAATTATTCAGACAAAGCAGAGGAGTTGCCATGGGGGCTTCTTGTGCCCCAGTTTTCGCTAACGTGGTAATGCTCGAATGGGAATCTTTGTTTGTGTTCCCCAGTTCTTATTATAAATATGTATCCTACTACAGTCGATATTTGGATGATTTATTTGTCCTATGGAATGGACCAGCCCATCTGATACCAGAATTCATTAATTATTTAAATAACACAACTGACTTTTTAAAATTCACTTATAAGGTGGAATCTCAGGGTATAGCCTATTTGGATACGTATATATCCACCACTGAGAGTGGATTTCAATCCAAAATATATAGGAAAAAAACATTCTCGAACGATTATTTGTATTATAACAGTTGTCATCCACCCCACATTTTTAAAAACATTTTCAAAGGCCAGTGCATCCGTGCCGCTCGTATGTGCTCGACTAAGGAGACCATGGAGAGAGAATTAAACATCATACATGAAATGTTTTCTAACAGGGGATACCCGGACAGTTTGATTCAACCTATAAAAGTTTTTGTTATGAAAGAATGGGGGAATAAATATCCAGCCTTATTAGGAAAGCCCTTTGTATCACAAGAGAAGAAGAGAGCAACAGTAGGTTGTATTTGTGTTCTTACGTACAGTCCATATGTTAACATCCTAAAAGAGATACTTTTGAAACACTGGAATCTTTTCAGAACATCAGAAGAGGTTAGTAGTGCAGTGGGGAAAGCCCCTACCTTTGTATATAAAACATCACTCAACATAAAAAGGATGTTGGAAAGGACAAATCCGAATTACAGAGAGGCTATTGGGAACATATATACTAGGAAATGTGGATCATGCAAGCAGTGTAGATTCATCAATGCAGGTAAGGTTGTGAAATTGAACAACATTACCCGCAACAGTTTGTACAGTAAAGGAGGTAATTGTAATACATCTAGATTAGTCTATGTTGCCACCTGTGAGGGATGTGATGCATTCTATATAGGCAAAACAGAAAGGAGGCTCAAGACTCGAATCTATGAACATACATACAGAATTAGGAAGAGAGATCCCAATAATGCGTTAAGTAGGCACATTATTGATAAGGGCAGTGAGCATTCCTTTCTGTTTAGCATCATAGATATTATAGATCAAACTACCGCAGGGGGCAACTGGAAATGTTATTTATCTCTTCTTGAAAGCAAATGGCAAATGATATGTGATGCCACGACCAAACCTGGTCTCAATGACCATATTAGCATCAAACCCTTTCTCACTTTTGATAGTTAAGTATAGTTGCATTTGGTTTCTTCCATCATATACCAGATGCATCAACACATATATTTCATGCATAACATGACAAATGTTTGTATTTATTCCCACTGACCTATGCATTGAATTATTTTAGCTAGTATTCTTCTGTATTTTTGATGATTATTTCAATGGTATGCTAGCATATATATATATATATATATATATATATATATATATATATATATATATATATTTTTTTTTTTTTTTTTTGTAGATAATGGTAGTATATCTACACATTTTGCTGATGTATATTTTGGCCCTACATATAGGTAGTAGGATGCATCTATTTTGTCTTTTAATATTTCATTTAGGTCCTTTATATGCCTAAAACCAGGTCCTTTGTGCACTCATAGGGATTTTTAATGGGGTCTTGAACATCGGTTTATCTAAGGAACATAGTAGGATAGTTTTGCATAATTATAGGGGTTGTGTGGTTGATTTTTTATATGTACTTTTTTATATGTACTTTTTTATATGTACTTTTTCATATGTATATTTTGTTTTCAGCATTAGGATTTTTAGTATTTCAGCATGTTATATAACATGTTACAAGTTATATGTTACACTTTATAAGTTATGCTACAAATATTATGATATGGTTTTTATAGATTCATCATTTACTAGCATTTTACTATACACTATATGTAATTGTGTGGAAGTCATATAAGATGTCAACAATCTTTGCAATAACAACATTATATACATCCAGTGCATGGATCCTGCAAGGATTTGAGGATAGATTGATTGATTAATTAATTTTGGCGCCTAACTAGATATATAAGGGTATGTTTCATGAGTCTCTTGGTTCTGATGAAATCTGCTACGCAGATGAAAGCGCTCAACCAAGTTTGCATTTGATTCCTGTGGATTTACTGAGCTCCTTGTGTGGAGATTTTATCGAATAAAGCTGTTGGAACTTTTATTTTGCACTGTGCTTATCTTCGTGCACCCAGTCATCTCGTTGTTATTACATTCATATATTTTAACATTATCAAATCCCCAAGCCCCAGCCAAAGCCGTCTTTCATCCATTTCAACCATTATGCAGTATTCACTGAAAAACTATGTTATTTTACTTTCTGTCCCTCTGTCAGTTCTAAATTGTATTGTCACAATTCTCTTTGCTTGCACACCCAACACTGGTGTAAATGTAATACTGCTGTAGAAGTTTTCCTTTTTCTTTTTAATTAAATACATAACTCTCTCCAGCAAGTGGAAAGATTCAAAAATTATATCACAGAAGTCTTCTGTTTCCAAATGAATAACGGAACGTACATCCTGAGCCCTGAAAACAAAAGGGCCTAACCAGCTTGTCCCATACCAAACATCTATTAACTGCATTGTCTTTCAATTTTATTCTTATGATTAGATATCTCCTCTACTACAGCTTTCGATCAAGTTGCCTCTTCTTTCAGCAACAACTGCTGCATCATATCAATGTTCCTTTGTACATCTGCTTGGCTACAAACATGAGTGGTCCTGCAGCTCCAGATGTAACTGCTCAATAGAAACAATCCCCTCCAGGACAAGTCCATCCCTTTAAAGCCTATATCTCTCAACAGCATCATTACATGACATTGCACTGTTATTAATCAGTTCTTCATTTTCTCAAAGCAATCAGAGTGAACTCTTCCAAACTGCCTTCATTTAATTATTTAACTCCATTACCGTGAACACTTTCTGTATTTTCTCTTTCATTATCTACTTATTACACTTCAAGCTCCCATCTTTGCACTTTCCCACTAGTAGTAGCCCTCTGTCATGCTCTATAGAATAAGTATCTAGTAGGGTGTTGATTATGGTCAGGTCACCGTTTTATAACATTTATGCAGTGATTCTGCTGTTTCACTATCAGATTTTGTGGAGATCAAGTTGGGGGTAGTGTTATTGAATTTCAGGTGATTGCTCAATTTATTCCAAAAGGTTTTGGGGTAGTTGTTTATATGGTATGAAAATGGACTAGATTTTTTGTTGTTGCTGTTGTTATTGTTGTATTATTGCTTCTTTCTATTTGTTTCTGAACATTTAGTAATGTTCCAATTTTTTTTAATTTTGTTTTTGTGTATAATGACTTTGTTTTGTCCCTTCATAAAATTAGTTAAGTTCTTTTATCACCCATGACAGAGAAGAATTTACTACTCTGAAAGTTTTCAGTGTGTGTGATGCTCTCTAGTAAGGTAAACATAGTATTGTTAAAGTACTGAACTGCTTCAACTGCCCTAGGTCAAGTACTCTGTGGCTTCCAGTTTAGCTATTTTTTTATACAATGCACATCTAAGATTTTGAACATATCTTTCAACAGTCCTTAATTTTTAGGGACGTCCCTGATTTTGACTCAAAATTTAACTCTGCCACCTTCTTACTCCTCCTAAAACTGATGATTTTGGCAGAATAGCAGGTAGATTACACTTAATAAATAATGACAACTACTAGAGTTATAGACATCTATTACTTCAGAAAATTCATGCTAATTCACTTTCTCTTATTCTGCAGACTTTTCAAGTTAATCGTACAAATATTTTAAAAAGTGCCTTGATCATTTCTGGATTTGTCCTTGATTGTAGAGGTAATAGGTTGAGCAATATGTTTTGAAAACATGCTTGTGAATGGTGGGTAGTTTAGTTTGGTTCCACATGATTAATGTAGGGTGGTGGGTACTGAATGACTCAGGAAGTAATCTTGTGGAGGTAATATTACTTATGTTGGATATAACATTCAGTCAGAGATGCTTTATCTTTTTCCTTGCACTGGTGGCATAGAGGGATAATGTCTGACTATGGCCCAGAAGACTAGAGTTCAAACAGTGGCTCAGTCAGTTGGTGGCACAGGCAGGAATGATGAGAATGTCCATACTAGGGCATAGGGGACATAAACACACCTATGACACATTCACATGACTTATTTCCTTGGTGGAGACTGGGGAAACAATGGGTAGACTGGGTAGTCCTCCTGACCTTAGCCTCTTATTGAAGTGAAGAGCTGTACAACAATGATTATAACTGCATGCAGCACCCACAAATTCTTACTGGATATGCAAAGGGTAAAGGATGGAATAGAAGGAAAACCCCTTAAACCACCCCACATGGCTGCTTAAATGATGGTTCTTCTTAGCTGACTCACTCTTGGTGATGAGAGAATGATTGGATCATTGGCTGGATGGAGGCTGATAATTACAGGCTGTATGGACAAAAATGACCTCTTTTTGATGACTTACCTATGTAGGCTAGAGGAGAGATAATGTTATTGGATTATTCCTTCTGTGACGAGTCAATATTTATGTCTCCTGTACATGTTATTTTGGAGGGGCATCATTTGTTAGTCATACAAGTGTGTCATGAAGTACAAAAGAAGCTTATTTTTGAGGTATATACAGTTCAAATAGTTTAAAAGATTTGAAGGTTATTATTAAGATTGTTTCTTTTTTATTGCATTGCTTTTTGTCCAGGGTACAATTTTGAAATTTGTTTTTATAGGTTCATAGGAGATTACTAGGGTAGCAGCTCTAGAGCCCTTATAAGCCTAGCGGTGTTAATCCCAGGTTGCCCCAATTGTCCGTGTTTAGATGCATGTTCTTTACAGATCTGCAATGACTACCCCTGTCCATGAGGGATATGGGTGCCAGCCCCAGGGTGAATTTGTGGTCACCCATCGATTTGTCCAGGTTGCCCTTGAATGGTGTCATTGAGGATCTCTGCTTCACACTAATTAGTTTATTTCAGAGCAGTGGCAATTTCTGGGAGACATACCTGTCTCTCCAGCATGTTCTGTTAATGTCATTGACAAGGTTGAGACCCCAAGAGCGAGTGACTCTAGTGCCATTTGATAAGTGGATGTGCAGCATTTCCATCAGGTCAGAGTCAGAGACTGCCCTGTAGGCCAGGCACAAGTCACTTTTCAGAAGCCTATATGATACAGAGTACAGTGACAGGGCTTTCAGTCTGTCCACGTAGGTTATGGTTTGGAGGCCCTGTATCTTCTTAATGAGAAACCTCCATGGTCTCTCCAGTTGCTGCAGCTGTCTGGTGAGATACATGCAGAAGGGAGAATTGTACTCTATTAATAGTCTAATTAGAGTTGAGTAAAGTGATGTTTTAACATCCTTAGACCTTGATGCAATGCCTTTACATATGAGATATGCAATGTAAAAGGCTTTCCTTACCACCATGGAAACCTGGTGGTCAAAGTTCAGATTGCTGTCAACCTCTGTTTCCAGATCTTGCACCACTGGGTTTAAACTTAGAGGGGTGCTATCAATATTGTAATTAGTAGGGAATTCTGCTTTGCCAAATGGGATAATAGTGCACTTTTTTGCATTTAGTGTTAGACCATGACTTTGGCACCAGGCATTTGTTTGTATTAGCCCCTTCTGTAATATGTTAACATCACTGGAGTCTCAATGATTGCACCCAGTTTACACTCATCAGTGAGCTTAGTAAGCCAAAGGCTGTCTGCTTTAGCCTGGACTTCTGCAAAATAAATTCCAAACAGTAAAGGGCCAGTACAGATCCTTGCAGTAAGACACTGGTGACGGGTGCACTGGTAGAGGTGGAGTCATCAGCTTTGACAGTATATGTTCAGTTGGTGAGACAATTAGCTACCCCTCTAGTGATGTAAGGATTAAAACCTAGCTGGGAGAGTTTTTCAATGATACCCAAGTAGGGGATTGTGTCAAAGGCTTTGGCTAGGTCCAGATAGGAGGTATGCACTGTCTTTGGTGACTTTATGGAAGAAGTCTACCAAGTTCAATAAACACAATTTATCCTTATAATGAAGCCAAACTGGGTTGGGTCTAGAGTTTGAAGGTTGCCTATGTCCTTGTTGATAAGGTCCATGATGATCCTTTCCATGGCCTTGCAGATGAGGCTGGTTAGACTTATGGATCTATAGCTCCCAGGGTCGGTTGATGCCCCCTCCCCTTTACGCAAGGGGACTACTGCTGCTGTTCTCCATTCTGCTGGCAGAAGGCAGAATGCCAGTTCTCAGGCTATGGTTAAAGAGAACAGCAAGTGGATCAGCTAGGTCCTGTTTAGATTGCTTAGTAAGCAAACTGGGATTTTATCTGATCCCATTGAGGCCATGTTTTTGGCCTTGGAGAGCTCAGATATGACTTGATCTATAGAGATACTAGGAAGAGAACTGGTGTCAGCTATGCTTTGGGGTATGGCTGATGGGAATGGGGGTGAAATTTGCACCAAATCTGTCAGCTAGCAGGTTGGCAGTTTCCTCTGGTATAGTGTGAGTGGTACCGCCTACTACCAATTCGGCACATAGTTGGGCACTCCCTTTTAGATTCTGTACATAGTTAAAACATGCCTTATGATTGTCCTTGGCTAGGGATGCTATTTTAGCTTCATAATTAGCTTTATTGGACTTTACAAGACTTCTTATTTGCTTGTTCAATCTGTAGAGGGAATTCTTCCTCTGCAGAAGCAGTTGCCTCTTGTTCTTGGACATCAGTTTCTTCCTTTTGTTATACAAGCTGTTTATACTAGATGTCCACCAATGTGTTTTTTTTTTTTTTTTTTGGAGGGCCTGGTTTTAATCCATTCAGGTACAGCAGTGTCTATACAGTTGCTAAGATGATTATACAAGGATTTGTGTACATCCCTGATTAGGAGTCCTTATTGTCTGTGATTGCAGGGGGTATAAAACTTTATATACCATCACTTAGTAGGCTGTAGCTTGCTTTGGAGAAGTTCCTTAGTCTTTTTGCTCCTTTGGGGTGTGGAGTCCAGTAGTTACTTTGAATGAGACTGATTTATGGTCCGACCTTAGCAGGAAGGGTATCACACAGGGGGCAGTGCAGTGACCACCGATGTTGGTGAGTACTGTGTCAAGGACATTAGATCCCCTTGTGGATATACAGACTATCTGTTCCAGAACATTTGCATTGACAAAGTCCAGGAACTTCTGGGCAAGCATGTTTGAACTTGTGTATGTTACCCAGTCAATGGAGGGATAATTGAAATTTCCCATGATTAAAGTGTTGGGCTGTACGGCAAGTGATTCCAGTAAGTCCAGGTAAGCATTGTGCTTTTTTTGGTTCATGGAGGGGGACCTATAGCTAGCAATGATGTGGTAGGGTGTTTTGCCTATAATGGGCATGGAGTATTTTGAGAGAATTGTACTGTTTGACCAATCTCAAGGTGTACTTGGCTTTAATGAATATGGGTATACCTCCACCTTTGGTTCCTTCATGCTCATTCTGAGGTCTGAATGTGTAGAAGGCATTGTAGCCTTACAAAGCTGGGGTGCTGTCTGCAGCCTTGAGCCATGTTTCAGTGACTGCACAGACATCAGCATCTTCCAAGGTAGGTACTAAGCTATCTGCCCGAAGGCATTTATAAGCCCAGTCGGAATTGTGTTGGCTTTCGCCACCCCCTTAGATTAGTTCCCTGTGCCTCTGTCCAGCAGAGCCATTGAAGTGATCCCCGGGGTAAACTTTCTATTTCCCATCCACTCGTCAAGGTTTCTCTTGAAGAGTGTTAGTGAGGAACTCTGCCTAATGTAGACTGGAATCTTGTTCCAGAGTATGGGAAGTCTCAGGGACAGGAATCTATCCCTCCAGCTCATCCTATTTATTGTTGTGGTGAGGTTTAGATCCCTAGTGCATGTGGCTCGAGGGGATATGGTTTTCTTTAGGTGGAGCATGTCCATTAAATCTGTGTTGGACATGGCCTTGTATGTCAGGCATAGATCACCTCTGAGTAGGCGGTATGCATGGAGTATTTTGAGAGAATTGTACTGTTTGACCAATCTCAAGGTGTACTTGGCTTTAATGAATATGGGTATACCTCCACCTTTGGTTCCTTCATGCTCATTCTGAGGTCTGAATGTGTAGAAGGCATTGTAGCCTTACAAAGCTGGGGTGCTGTCTGCAGCCTTGAGCCATGTTTCAGTGACTGCACAGACATCAGCATCTTCCAAGGTAGGTACTAAGCTATCTGCCCGAAGGCATTTATACGCCCAGTCGGAATTGTGTTGGCTTTCGCCACCCCCTTAGATTAGTTCCCTGTGCCTCTGTCCAGCAGAGCCATTGAAGTGATCCCCGGGGTAAACTTTCTATTTCCCATCCACTCGTCAAGGTTTCTCTTGAAGAGTGTTAGTGAGGAACTCTGCCTAATGTAGACTGGAATCTTGTTCCAGAGTATGGGAAGTCTCAGGGACAGGAATCTATCCCTCCAGCTCATCCTATTTATTGTTGTGGTGAGGTTTAGATCCCTAGTGCGTGTGGCTCGAGGGGATATGGTTTTCTTTAGGTGGAGCATGTCCATTAAATCTGTGTTGGACATGGCCTTGTATGTCAGGCATAGATCACCTCTGAGTAGGCGGTATGCAACCAAGCACAGCTGGAGTTTCTTCAGTTGAGCTGCATAGGGCATCTGTTTCAGGCCAGTGATCCTCTTGGTGAGGTACTTCTGTGGTCTTTCCAGCTGTTGCAGGTGTCTTGTAAGGTACATCCCAAATGGGGCATTGTACTCTATGATGAGTTTGATGAGTGATGCATAGAGGGGCACAATGCCCTCTTTTGATCTGGATGCAAACCCTTTTGTGATTAAGTGGGCCATATAGAAGGATTTTCTAACCACTTTGGCAATGTGATTATCAAACGAGAGATTACTATCTACTTGGATCCCCAGATCCCTTATTACGTCTTCTGTATTTAGGGGGCTACCACCTATGTGGTAGTTTGTGGGCAGTTTGTTTTTTCAAAAGGGGATGACTATGCACTTTTTGGCATTTAACTTGAGGCCATGGTTTGGACACCAGGTATCTGTCTCAGTGAGACCCTTTTGGAGGATGTCTGTGTCAGTCGGAGAGTCAATTATAGCCCCTAGTTTGCAGTCATCTGTGAACTTGGTCAACCATAGACCTCCTGTGCTTGCCTATACCTCTGAGAAGTATATGCCGAACAGGAGGGGTCCTAGGACTGAGCCCTGGGGAATGCCACTTGTAACCAGTTTAGAGTCAGACCTAGCTCCCACAACTCTTACCATGTGGGTTCTGTCATTGAACCAGTTGGCAACCCATCTCATGATGTAGGGGTTTATGTTCAGGCTGGTGAACTTGTCTATAATACCAGAATGGGGAATGGTATCGAAGGCCTTTGCGAGGTCTAGGTAGGCTGTGTGGACCACCTTTCCCTCATCTATAGCCTTGGTAACTGTCTCAAAGAAGTCCACCAGGTTTAGGAGGCATGATCTACCCTTAACAAAGCCGAACTAGGAAGGGTCCAGTGTTTGGAGATTCCCAATGTCTCTGTTAATGAGATCCATTATGATGTGCTCCATAGTCTTGCAGACACAGCTAATCATTCTTATAGGGTGATAGTTCCCAGGGTCTGTTGTGGCTCCACCTTTGTGGAGCAGAATAACCATTGCTGTGCACCACTCTATGGGCACGTAGCCCGTGGAGAGTTTCCAGGGAGTGCAGTTTCATGTTTAGACTCCTAGCATTAAGCAGCAGAATCTTGAGTTTGTCTCGAGTGGATTTTGCTATGTCAGAAATTTTGTAGTTTTGACATTGCCCAAAAAAGGCAGTATGGGGAGGCAAGCACATTAGCCAGCATCCAAAAGCATAAGGGAGACAGGTGCAGACCATCTATGACAAAGCAGTGCGGTCTGTCAACCAAGTCTTCCCAGGCTAACAAGTAATGAATTCCCTGGAATGGCACCAGAAGCTAAGCCAACTGTTGAAGTCAATCATTTCTTGTTTATATTGTGGCATCATCCTGGGTAAAGGTAGAATGCTGCTTAGGCCTAAGGTCATATCTGTCTGGGACACATAATGTGAGAGTTCAGTTATGTCTCTCTTCATATAGTTCAGGAGGTACATCTCAAGTCTTTCACCCCAACATGGACTATGACAGAGTCATACTGGTAATTGTTGATGAGTGACCTGAATGCATGTGTGATCTGACAGATCCTGGCATGCCATAGGCAGCTGACTGTGAGCTTGTCCTTGAACAGCCTGGTGACAGGGATGTCTGTGTCTCACTATGGAGTCTCCTATGATCATGACATTAAGTACTGAGGTGTTTTGCCTTAGGGGCTTATTTGGTGAGACACTAATATGTGTGTTGTTATGTGCAGTGGTTTCTATACATGTTGAGATGTGTGCAGATAATTTGTGCTTGTGAGGTCTCTGATCTCTTGGTAGGCTTCTAGTAAGTACATCTGTGTATGTGGGTTTATGTGTTGTGTCCTGAACAGGCGTGAGAGTTGAAGTGTTTGAACTGACAACCTGTTTGATGTCTTGTTTTTTTGTTATGTGAGAGGACTGTTTCCAAATTGATAGTGCAATTACTTCTCTCACATACGGTATTTGTCTGTTTCATAACTAAGTGCTTGTCAGTATACATGAGGCAATTACTACTGCTGAGTAGTGGGTAAGTTAGATCAGTTTATGTTGTAGGAATAACAGAGGAGCTTATTCTGTTGATGGTTTAGAGTGAAGAGCTGTGGCAATGCTGCTCAATGTGCAGTTGAGTTGTCTGCAGAGGAAGAGGGGACTTGAGAGGGCCCATCTGACGGATGTCAAGGGAAAATTTAAGTTTCTAGATGTTTGCATCTGTACAGGCAGTGCTAACTCCCATTATCGATGAGCAGCTACAAGCAAACATGAGGCGTAAATGCAGGAGAAATTCAACAGTTTTAAGACAAACTACCAATGAAAAAGGTCCAAACTGAGCCTTTCACCAGCAATCCCCAACTCAGATGGAACCCGAGCAACACACTTCTGCCACGAGGGTGCAGGGAGGCCCTCTTAATGTAAGATGGCTGGTTTAGAGCACAATGATACCAAACAGTCTAGATTCAGCAAGTCTGACTCTAGGCTATGCTATATAAGGCAGCAGTACAGAATTTCAAAGTGCAGAAAAAAATGCAGACACAATCAACAAAAATAAAGCAGCAGTTCAAAGAAATACAGTTAACAAAGTGCAATACAGGCTTTAAGTATACTTATTTTTCAGTTTTTTTGCAGCAGATGCCTTGGATTTCAGTTCAGATGCACTCCAGATCTCTGGCTAAAGTCACCAAACTCTGAGCAGTTCCAGTTAGGAATAGCTATTCTGTCTGTTTATATTTTATAGGTTCATAGGTAAATGCTAGGATATTAGTCTGCAGATCATTACAGCCCTAACCAATAACCAGAGGTCAGAATAAAATTTTATACTTTGTATCGGTAAAGAAAAGACCTTAATCATTATGCCAACCCTGCCTACCTCCCCATTTTAACGAAAGATATTGTAGTCTATACATTTGGGGTTAAACTCTCTTCTGTCAAATAGACACACTCACAAACTGGTTCACATGGTAACTTAAATATGTAAAGAAAACTTATACTAGGTAACTGAGAATCAAATAACAAAAAAAAAAAAACAATTTACAGATCACTTAAACACGTTTTTTCTGTCTTTTGATTGATTCCGTTTTGTGAGAAGGTGTGGTTACTTGTCTATAAAGGTAATTGTAGCTGGGATATCTTGGTATGGAAGTAGGAAGTGAGAAAATCGGACCAGGAATTGGTGAGTTGCACAAATTAATCTATTCAACCATGCTCAGAGATGTAGGCACAGCAGTGACTTAAGTAAATATTCCCTAGTATATAATAGATCACCAATAGGACTAAAACCAACAAGATTTAATTACATAAAACTTTGTCAAGCTACCTTATTCCTTACACGTTACCCCTCTCATTGGCCACAAATTAAAGTCATGTCACACAAAGAGACAGCCCCAGGCTACTAAAGATATTCTGAAATTTTTGGCAATGATTTTCCTCAAACTCTGTATTCAGGTTTGAAAGTGATTGTTTATGATCATTATTAAGGTCAGTTCATTCCTGTTTTATTTTCATGTACTTAGTCTGTGGAGAAGTACAATTAGGCTCCACTAGCCTCTTTGTTTTAGGCTCCATTTTGTATAGCCTTTTGGTCTACTGTTTGAGTGTCCAGTGCAGTTTATGTAGACTATTTAGGATGGGAAAAAAAACAGGAATCTTAGTCTTTCATGAAATGTGTTGGGCCAAAATCCCACCACAGGATAAACATATTAAGTGCATTAAGTGTTTAGGTGAGGAGCATTCTTCTGAGAAGTGACAAATTTATGCAGCCCTCAGGACTGTTTGGAATTGGAAGATCTCCAAGGTACTGCCACTGCGTAGTCCTTATCTTAGGTTTTCTCACCACCTACAAGGCCCATTCGTCTGAGCAACTTAAGCAATGTAAGTTGTTGACAAAAATTCTTTTTATATTGTTAAGGAGCTAAAACCCACCAAGGTGTCTGTTTCTGTTAAACTTGTCTCTACTCAGGATGTAGAGGTGGCAGGACCTGTTCCTCCTAAATTTAAGTATGTTTAAAGGTTAACTTCCTTGAAGAGAGCCTCTTCCTCATGCTGAACACATTTCATCCATCTTACATGAGCCTGAGCTTTGTGCTCCCATTTCTCCTTTTCTGCATCCATCAGGTACCACCTTCAGTCGGACTATAAAATTATATAGCAGGCATGTTTTAGTATACATCAGATCTAGTTCAAGGTGTCTTCCCTTGCAGATATTGGTGGCTCAAGAGCACATTTTCTGATCACATTTTCTGTTCAGTATCCTCACACTTCCTCACTGAAGTTTCTTCAAGCCCCATTTCCTTTGAGTCCATCAGTTGAGCCATCATTGTCAGCATAATTGTTGATGACCCAGTCAGAGTCCATACCATTAACCTTAATAACTCCAGTATTGAACTTGTCATTGACATTGACACTTCTGACCTTATATCCATCAGGTGTCTCATTCAACTTCTGGGGATTGATATTTGGGGTAATTCCTTCTAGGACCAAGTATACCATCCCCAGAGTTGGCTTTTTGATGGTCTGTGTTGAGGCCACCAACCTCATCCATGTTGCTGATGATTGCCTAGACTTTGAGGTTCACTGTCAATTACTTAGTTTTGAGGCTACATCATTCTTATTTTTGGTCTTGGGTTTGTTTTCTTTTAGAATTAGTATTTTGGGATCTGCAACTTTGGCCTTTGCTTTGGAGCCATTGCCAGCCTGATTTCAATTATGCAGGCTTCCCTGCATGAGGCACCCCCACAATGATTTAAGATATGGCCCACAGATCTCTTTAACATACTATTACCACCATCTACCCCTCTCTAGGCCAGAGCAGAGAGACCACTGGATCATTACAGGATGAAAAGCTTGGTCCCAGATCTCAGACTTCTCCCTCCTTAGGTCCCCCCCCCCTTCAGGTCTGGGGCCAAGGCTAAGTACACTTGGATGATGGCCAGGAGGTCTGCCTGCTGACCTACAGTTTGTGGAAAAACTGGAGCTTATCCAGGCAAAAGGAAAATGGCCCCAGGACACCACCACAGAGTCAGAAAGTAACCTTGCTAATGCCTTCTGGTGCCCTAGGCCATCCTCTTGGGCTGTTCCCTTAGCAGATGAAATTGTTCAGATGGTCAATTAAAATGCATGGAAGGACCCATACTTGGTGGCACCTGTGCCAAGAATCCCAAACAAGATCCTCTGGCTTCTCAAAGACTGTCCTAGCTGGTTATAGAAGTCTTTGATGGATAATTGTCTTGACTGCTCTTAAAAAAGCCACTACACATCAGGACAAATTTGTCTCCGCTCCAGATAAAGAGTCTGATGGACAGGCTAGGGAAGCATTGGTTTTCATCCTCCACTTTCTATCTGAGGGCACTAAACTACATGGTGCAAGTGTTTAGGCTCCAGAGGAAGTTAACTGACAAAAATGCTTACCCTCTAAACATTCTGATATGAAAATCAGATTGCAGTTCTATTTGTCAACCCTGGGCTCCATGGCCAACTCGACCATATACCTTGCAGACAATGCCATGGATGGTTCAGACAGTAAGGCAGGAAGCTGACTGGCTGTTCATCACCATACTTTATGTCTAGTGGAATTTGTGAAAAACACTAAGGCTGATTTCACAAATGCCTTGTTTAACAGAACCATACTGTTTGGATGTACAGTAAAAACTGAGTTAGAGAAAGAGGAGACCAAAGGCAATATGATCTCCTAGTTAGGGGTGAAGTTCCAGACTTCTCACCATCCATTTTCTCAGAAACAGCACAGTAGATGTCATCTTTGATTTCAGCACACTGAAAAAAAACATCATCTCTGGTTCTTCACAGAGGTTGCAGTGGCAGCAGTATCTTCAACTACAGCCAGAGGACAAGGTTTTCAGCAGAACAGCCAGGAGTACTGTGGTGACTCTTTAGAAGGATGACAGTCTATCCACTGACAACTTGTCCAGCTGTTTCCCTCTGGAGGCAGTCAGGTGGCATCTATCTCTGCAACTGTCCATTTGACAGGCCATCACATGTGACAAGTGAGTTAGGGAAATAGTATCCAGAAAGTAGTCCATTCCTTTCATCACTATTCCCAAACTGCAGTCTCTCTCACGCCTAGGCATACCTTTCCATCAAAGAACAATGGCAAAATTTGAAGCATATAGCCTGTTCTTAAAGACAGACATCCAAGAGATCCTCCCAGACCAGAAAGGGATAAGCTTTTACTCCATGTTATTTTTGGTTTCCAAGAAAACAAAAGACCTCAGGCCAACTCTCAGGTTAAATGGCTCCTAGCAGCCCCAACTATGGATAGTCAGATTGCCTTCAGTGAGATACTTTTTAGCTGGTTCGTTCCTTGTGCATAATAGTGAACCTTGCAAAATATCAGCTGATGTCCACCCAGTCCATTGCCATTGATAGGATGCACTCTAGCCTGTTTTTTTTTTCTGAAACCTTTTTCCATGACAAGATTCTGGCTATTTAGTTTGCAGTCTTTCTGCTGATTCAGTAATTTTGCTCCAATAGCTCACTGTCTTTGAGCATTGATACTCATGGCATCCATTATGGTCATGGTATTTCATTTCAGATTCCACACAAGAGTTCTTCACTGGCCACTCAAAGTCCATTGTGACCAACTTTCAGACACGCTGAATGTGCATGTCAAGATGTCTAGGAAGTGCAAAGACCATCCTGTATGGTAGACATGGGAGTTTCATCTCTTTCTTGAGCAGACCCTTCAAAACCCATGAGCTCCTGACACCTCTGACTATGGGTGTGTTGTGGGGCATTTGCAGCTGACAGTCCAAAACACATGGTCAACTTTTTAGGCCAATTTACATATAATTGGACATCAACTTTCTGGAGATGAGGATTGTCCTTCTCACCTAGCAGGCATTTCAGGACTCATTTCCACCAGTGCAATTGCCACACATTCTGACAAAATAGCAGTGGTTTGTTTATAAACAAGCAGAGGAACTCAATCCTGTTCCCTTTGTTATGAGGTCATGAGAAACTGTGGACAGACCTTTGCTTCCATTGCCTTCTCCTTACCTCTCATATTCTCGGACAAGCCATATTTCTAGGGGACCAGTTCAGCCTCTGCTTGATGATGGCTCACAAGTGGCCTTTGAACTAGTAAGTATCACTGAGCCTCTTTTTTTAGTGGGGGAACCATGCTGTGACTGGTTTGTACCCCAGCCATCTACATATGCAGCAACTTCTTTTCCCTTATTCCCCAGGAGGATTCCACAGATATGCACTCATCCATAAGTGGCCCCCAGCTTCCCTTTGTGCTTTTTCATTTTACTTTATCCCCGGGTTCCTGGAGAAGGCCATGCATGTGAGAGCAAAGCAATCATCATAGCCCTTTTTGGCCCCAGCAAGTTTATTTCCCTCTGCTCTGTCTCATCTGTTGGCCAAACCTCTCTGGATGAAGCTTTCCCAGCATCATCTATGTCTCGCATCATGCAAGTCTTACCTGGACCTTCACTCCTTCAAACTATTTGCTTGTCTTTTCCACTTCCTGTGATGGTAGGGACCCTTTATACCCTGAGATGGTGGTTCAGACTCTTACCTCTACCAAGAGACTTGACACAAAGAAGGCATATCACAACAAAGGAAATCACTTTCCTTTAAGAGCCACCATCATGTGACTAGATCCCTTTGTAACCCTTGAACCTTGTGTTGCACAGTTTTTAATTACATTTTTTTCCTAGGCTCAGTTCTTCTTGTAAGGTCCACCTGGTAGCTATATTGAATTTTCATGAAGGTAATTACTTCTTTTCTTTAGCTTCATTCAAAGTTTGCAAAACTTTTCAGAGGTGCACCTTTCTTCTTTGGTCTCCCTTTCAATTTTCCAGTTCTTTTTGGGAACTTTATTTCATCCTGGAGAAATTTAATCTAGCTTCCCTTGTGCTGCTTCCTCTGCTGACTTAAAATAACTGTCATGGAAATCTCTTCCTAGTAGCTATTACCTCAGTTAGAAGGATTTCTGAGCTCCAGGCATTGTGTGCCAACTCTTAATATTTCACAAAGACAGAGTGTCTATAAAGACTAATTCTTCATGCTAAAAGTGGCTACAAAAGCTAATACTAGTCAATTATCTGACCTTCCTGTCTTTTTCTTGAACTGCAGTGACTGTGGGGAATACTAACTTTATTGTACAGAGGTGCATAAGCAACTTAGATTTTATTTGGCTAGAACAAATTTCACCTATTCTGCCTGCAATTACCTTCATTATGAGAGGTTCAAGAATAAAGGAAGCTGTTTTTTAGTTTAGTGCCTCACTTTATATGGATTTTCAGAGATATGCAGATGTGTCCTTAGAAGAACATAATTATGGGTAATAGGAAGGACTAAGGTAGTCTGAGAAGTTTTAGGTGCTGGACTGACTACTTCCTGCCAGTCTTTTTTCCTGCCAGTGATGGAGGTGAAGCATCCAATGCAGATCTGTCATTATAGCAAGTATATAACTTAATATTGCCAACCCGTTTTCATATTATTGCCAGTTTTAACTTGATATTCAGCAACCAGAAAAGGAAACTGTATAGTAGTGTCTAAACTAAATGGAAAGTCTGTCTATACAGCAGCAAGGATAGGCTTTGGAGTTTCCAAGTGCCCAAACAAGCAAGCAAGTATGTTTCTTTATGGTAGGTGTGATGCCCCACCACTGGACCAGTAATCAAGGAGCCTCAATCCTCACCACTGGCAACAGTGGGAGATATAGACTGAGAGGATGACAAGGTACACACACAGTATTACCAGATGCAACTCTCTGTATCAAGTGCAATTTCCCTTAAGAGTGCACAGAGTCCACAGTCAGTCCAGGGTTGGTTTTGCCCCCTTTCTCCATGTCCCCAATAAGACTCCTCACTGGCACAGCTATATTTATTTATTATTTGTTTTACATTTGGTTACCAGGAAAGTCTGACTGGACACAATTCCTTTTTCAGCAGAGGCCCAGGGAGAAAAGCTCCACATTTCACATGTATAATAGTGTACATTTTCACAGTTACATAAATATAATTTTAGACAGCTAAAACTAGGATGACAATGGAAAAAACATTACATTAAATAAAGCTAGGATGCTTTATACAGCTTACATCAAATAAAACTAGGTTGTCAAACGAAAAAACGTTACATCAAGCAGGAAAAAACATTACATCAAATGAAGCTAGGATGCCTGAGGGTAAGGTTGTTAAGAGAAGACGGAGTTAGACTAGCCTGGGGAGTCACAGTTGCAGATCCAGTTAGTTTGGAGGTATGTTTTTAGAGCCTTCATAAACTGGGCTAGAGATATTGTGGCTGAAATATTAGTGGGCAGAGTTTCATATTTTGGCTATAAAATTAGAATATAGAGAGGCTCCTGCGGCGTTGTTGGGTTTAGTGACTTGAAGGAGAGGTTTATTGTTGGAGTGTGAGACTCTAGTACTGGAATAATGATGCATTATATTTTGTAATGCAAGGGTTTTATCAGGGTAGTAGAGTAGAGAATTTTATGTGTTATTATACTCTAGTTTTAAAGGAGAAGATGGGGAAGGTCAAGCCAGTTCAGTTTTTTTAATAAGTGAGCTATAGAGTTGAGATCTCAGCTGAGTGGCCAAGTCAAGACCTCCAGCACCCTCTCTGTCCAACCAGTGCTTCATGTCCCCGCCCAGGTATCTGACACACACACTGTTTGGGGTTTGATTTATAAACACACACACACACACACACACACACACACACACACACACACACACACGGGAAAGGCTGGCACAGGTTTAGTAGCTTTGCCCCCTTTTCCCCAGACTATAAGGTAGTTATCACTGCCACCAGCCAGCTCCTTATCAGCTACTTTAAGGACCTTAACAGGGTGTCCAATCTTACTGTGTAATGTTACTATTAATGCAAATGGTAGTTTGACGAAGAGCAAGGCTATTAAGAGTGGCCCACAATGTCACCAAATAAATATGCATGTACTCTCAGAACTTAAATATCTCTACACCAATCAGCCACAATGAAAGGTTTAAATATATTTAATAATAAATAATAAAAGAACAAGATCTGTGTCTTTCGGCTTCTCCCGGTTAGGGGTCACCACAGCGGAACTCCGGTCCGCTAATGATTGGTAGTTGATTTTTATGTAGCGAGTTACCAGCTCTGATGCACAACCTTCAACGAAGGTACGCCCATTCATGCATGTCTCCACGCAGAAGACGCTCTAGCTGAGAATCGAACCGGACAGCGTCTTACTGTGAGGCGACAACGCTACCACAGCACCACCACCGTGGGTCTAATAAAAGAACAAGATAATACTAAATACATATTTACAGTGACATCAGAGGAAATATTTAAAACAAAATTGCAAGACAGTCTCAAATAAATAAAGAAGAATATCTAAGCTAAGCCTTCCTGTATTCCTGACTATATATAAGAGAATTACTATATCCTACTTGCTTACAGAGCAAGGCAAATGTGATGAGTGGATCTTGATGTTGTCAAGTCCAAGACAGAATACAGAATGCTGTGTCTCTCTTAGAGATTTCTCAGATTAATATCTCAAATATTACTGCTGGGCTAGCTTGCAGAATGACATCATTTCTTATCATCTGACTTCTAGTCTCTAGGCCCAAAACAACCATTGATGGCAGCTAGTAGCATTTAGCATCTACCTGTAAAAATACATAGACAAGGACTTTTCCTCAGATCTTTGGCAAATGCTGGAAGTCATAAGAAAATAAAGCGTCCAAGCCAGTACAGAAGACTTCTCAGCACAGACCTTTTGTCTTCTTACTGCTATAAAGTAATTTAATTTCAGCTGTTTTTCTGAAATTTACCAGACTGAAGCTAACATCCTGTAAAAATACATAGACAAGGACTTTTCCTCAGATCTTTGGCAAATGCTGGAAGTCATAAGAAAATAAAGCGTCCAAGCCAGTACAGAAGACTTCTCAGCACAGACCTTGTGTCTTCTTGCTGCTATAAAGTAATTTAATTTCAGCTGTTTTTCTGAAATTTACCAGACTGAAGTTAACATCCTGTGTCCACTTTCCACTGTTAAAAATATACATTTAAACAATTACAATACTGTACGTACATTTCTGTTCTCTTCCAGCAGGGCACACTGTGGATACATCTCTAAGCTCAGTACTTTACAAAATACCTTTTGTAACACATCTGTACAAACACGTTTGCTATACATATAACATACAGATCTAATACAGTTATAACACAAGCATTTTACATGAAGCATGTTGACATTTACAAATGATACATAACCATTTACAAAATTCCAGACAGCTGTGCTGGCAGTATCTCCCTTTGTCACACTTCTATAAATCATGTTGATATTCACAAATGACATATAATTATTTACACAATTCCAGGTAACTGGGCTGGCAGTATCGCCTTTCATCACAGTAGGCCATTAATGTTATTCAGACCTAATAGTCAGACTTATGTCCAGACTGTGTTAAGTAGTGAAAATTGTACCCAAAAGATTAAATAAGTTCTCTGGGTAACTGGGTGATTTAAGAGTCACTACTGCAGCTGAAGGAATAAACAAAGTTATGAGTTAGGCCACTCAACATCCCGCAAGCACAAATAATCAAGCAAACAAACAGTGCAGTCATTTAAAGCAATATTTTTAAGATTGATTTAATATAGCATATGCTCATTTAAAACATCACTGTATGTGCAGTAGAATGATATGATAGCTCTAGCAGTACAGAAACAAGCAAATACAATTTGGTAAAATAGACTTTCAATACAGGATAAAGACTCTCTGTTTATATATGAATTTTTTACAGTGTACCAATAACCTATAAAATGATCTGTTTACGTATACATTCTTTACAATACATTGCTAACCTACCTTGAGATGCCAAGCAGAGAAAGAAATAGAATAAGTCAGATGTTCCATTTCTCAGATGAAGCAAACGGGCTTACTTTGAATAACAGTATAAAAGACTATGACAAGCATTATTTAAGTGATGACCTGCTGCAAAAAACAGAGATTTGAGCTGTATGGCAGCTACCAAAGTAAATATTCATAAGTAAATAAATAGTTATATTTTGCAGTGAATCTAGAGATAAACTGTGTTGCCAATGTCTGTAAAATTATCTCCTGTTTTATTCTAACACTGCCTATTTGAACAGCCAGAAAAGGCAACAGTATAGTGGTGTCAAAAATGAGATAAAGTCTATCTGGGTCTGGGGAAATGAGGAGTAAGGGTCCAGAAGTGCAAAGAAAACAAGTGTATTTCTTCAGGTCTTGTAAATAATAGCAGACCTGTGGATGTTATTCAGTAATGATAGTTAAACTTATATCCACACTATGGGGATGTGTGGCTGCAGATTCTTCTTGCATTAATTTTTGTGGCAAAGATAGTAAATGATTTCACTGGGTAACTAAGGAAACTAAGAGTCACTCCAAATACTAGAGGGATAAATAAAGTTAGTTGTTGGGCCATTCAATGTCTCTGCAGCAAATGAGAGCAAATAAACAACAATGTAACCATTTAAACTAATAGCCGTTAAGACTCAAAACAGCATGCAGCCATATAAAGCAGGAGTTAATATTATAAGGTTTCAGTGCAGAATTAAGACTGTTTACAGAAATTTCATTACAATTTACAGTATGTTGCTAAATTATAGAGAGTAGCTGAATCTACCCATATACTAGGTCCTTAAATGAGTCTACAGTTTTAGTCACTGTATGCTGTATTATTTATTTTATTTATTTTATTTCACATTTGTTGACCGGGATAGTCCGACTGGATACATGTCCATTTTCAGTGAAGGCTCAGGGAGAAAAACTCCACAAAAATAGTAATAGTATAGTAATACTCAAAGAGAGCAAAAGGATGTAGATACATCATTTCAGAAGGTATAACACAGTAGGAATACACTGGCACATGCTAAAGGTTAACAGAGCGAGAAAAATATAAAATCGATCATTTCAGAAATGTAAAGGACAATAGGAAAATGCTGCAGTATACAAAAAGGTTGAACTCAGTAGGCATAACTGTACATTCTGACATAACCCAACAGATGAATAGAATGACTGGCTTGCTAACAGTCAGTTAGGTAGAGAAAACCAAGTTGTTGGATTGGGTTAGTCAGGGTTTAGGCAGAGCCAGAGCCAGTTAGTTTTAAAGTATATTTTGAGGCCTTTTGTAAATAGGGGTAGAGATGCTTCTTGGGTAAGAGTTGCAGGAAGTTGGTTCCAAATTTTACTGAGTTAGCAAACAGGGAATCCCCTGCTGTGTTGTTGGATTTTAGGGTTAGGACTGATAGTTTGTTGGAGGAATGAAGTGGCCTGAGAGCATTATGTGGGCAGATAATGCTCTTGAGAGTTGGGGTATTGTCAGGTTGGTTGAGTACTTTGTGTGCTACTGTAAGCTAGTTGAACTTCTAAAGGGAAGGAAATTCCAGCCAGTCAAGTTGAACTAGGTTGTTGCAATGGTGGTCCTGTATGCCATACCTGTGGCAAATCTAGCTATATGGTAGTAACAGGAGGATAGCTTGTTGAGGTTAGTTTTAGAGAGGTTAGTAAATCCCAGTGAGGCATAGAGGAGAGTGGAGAGAAGATGGGTTCGTGCAATAGCAACCCTAGCAAAAGGGGTGAGGAAAGGTTTGACCTTGTAGAGGGAGCCTAGATTTTGTTAATGGACTTAATAGTGTAGTCAATATGCACTTCAAATTTGAGGTTAATATCTATTAGTACTCCTAGGAGCTTAGTTTGGTCATCTGGGGAGATGATTGTGCCATTGTTAGACTTAATAGTGAAGAATGGATGAGTGGATCTATGGGTAGGTGAGAAAAGCAGCAGCTTGGTTTTGTTGGGATTCAGGAGCAGTTGTCGATTAGTTAGCCAGTTTTCAATTTTGCCAAAGGTATTCTGGATTAGGGATAGCAGATTTATTTGTGAAGTGGAAGAGCAAATCAAGGAAGAATTGTCAGCATATTGGATACAGTTTGCATTTGGAATGGTAGTATGAAGGTCGTTTATCAAGATAGAGAAGAGGAGGGGTCCTAGTATAGAGCCCTGAGGGACTCCTAGGGTGACCTGGAGATGGGATGACAGCTTGTCCTGCGATAAGACAGCCTACTGTCTACCACTTAGATAGGATTGGATCCATTGTTGTAAGTGATGGTCCAGGAAGACAGCTTTCAGGGTACTGAGCAGTAGCTGATGGTTAACCATATGAAAGGCTTTAGAAAGGTCCAGAAAGAGTGCTAATGATAGTCTGTTGTTGTTTTGATTAAGGTTGATGACACTGGTGAAAGATAAGAGAGCTGATGTGGTACTATGGTGTGGTCTGACGCCATGCTGGGAGTTTGTGAGTAGTTTATTATGGTTAAGGTAGTACTTTAGTTGTTTGTGGACGCATTTTTCCAATATTTTTGCTAGTGGTGAAAGTATGGCTATGGGTCTAAAGTTGGACAGTTTTATGGAACATCTTCCTTTATGTAGGGGTATTACATGTGATATTTTCCATGTTGATGGAATGGTTGTCTCGGAGATGGATCTATTAATGAGGATTAAGACTGGGAGAGCGATGGCATCTGCGTCTAATTGAGGTACTCAGCAGGGAGGTGGTTGGCTGCTAGAGTAGTGGGTTTTAGTTTTTTGAGAAGGGTGCAGATGAGGGTAGTAGGGATAGGTTGGAAGCTAAAGGAGAGATGAGTCCTGGGAAGATTTGAGCTGTCAGTAGTGTTGTTTGAGGTAAAGCAGGGGGGTACGGTGGGGGGGGTTGGGACTGGTAGAAGTGAGTTGGATGGCTAGTGTCTGGATAGTTTCAGTAAAGAAGCAATTGAATATGTTAGCGATAGCTACTGGTGTTTTGTCAAGGGCTGCTGATGGAGTGGGAGTGGTGGTACAGCCTGGATGAAGGAGGTTATTTATTCCAGCCCAGAACTTTTGAGGTTTGTTTTGATGCTTTTGTTATAGGTGGATATAGTAGTATTTTTGTCTAATATGATGGATTCTTTAGTGTCATTCCTTATTTGACGGTATCGGACGAGGTCTATTGGGTCTCTAGAAGTATGCCAAGTGGTCCATGCCTTGTTTCTATGAGTTATTTTGGTTTTCCTAAGTCCAGTTAGCCATGGGGCAGTTATAGTTTTGCCATTGATGGTGTGTATAGGGGCATGGGAGTTAAAGATATTGAGGAATTTAGTATTAAAGAAGGCCACGGCCTCGTCTAATGGGAGTATTTTAAGTTCTGACCAGTTATAAGCCTTGAGATCATATAGGAAGTTGTCAAGGTTAAAGTATTTCTTGTTACGTGTCACTTTATAGGTGTGGAGATGGGTGTTCTCAGCTTTGTATTTGATGATATAGGTAAGGCAATGATCACTTTGGTCATCAGGTAGTGTGCCTGAATAGTGCATCTGTGGGTCACCATTGATCAGGATTCAATCTAGGATACTACCTTTGTCTTTGTTTTTGCTATATCTAGTGGGAGAGGATATGGTCTGATTAAACCCATGAAGGTTTATGTGATTGCTGGGGGCTTCAGAGGAACAGGTATTCCAGTCAGTGTTAAAGTCACCTAAGACTATGGTTTCTTGGGGATAATTGCAGGCTAGCCAGTCTAAAATATGTTCTATGGTACTGACATTCTTTCCAGGGGGTATATAAATGTTGACAATATATCTACATTTATTTTTATTTATTTGCAGTTTGGTGATGAGAATTTCAGCGTTATTTACTTGGGGAGGCTGTTGGGTGTCAATAGCGACTGTCAGGTTGGACTTAAATAATACAGCTACCCCACCACCTTTCTTGGATTTCCTGTCCAACCTAAGGATGTTATACCCTGGAGGAATTACTTCAGTGTCTTTAGTTGCTGGTTTTAACCAGGTTTCAGTAAGACAGAGAATATCTGGGGAGTGGACAGCTAGGAGGGCATGGAGCTAGTGGATTTTATTATTTAGGCTTCTGATTTTAAGATGGCAGGCCAGGAAAGAGTTTGGGTGCTTATTTAACAGAGTATAGTAGGTAGGATTGTTAGCCATAGAGCTAGTGTCAGAAGGTGTGGCATTGTTAGGGTTTGGGTTAGGATTATCAAGTGTGGATGGGCCAAGGTTATGGTGGATGTCACCATCTTTAGTGAGGTTGTAGTTCAGTTGGGTTATACGTTTCAGGATTTTATTTAGAGGCTTAATATATTGCCTGTTTTTTTGGCTAGTGCAACTGGGTCAGAGAGAGAGATAATATTTGGGGGGTATGACTAAAGTTGAAAGTGTGATATTAAAATGTTCTAGCTTCTTAAGAGCAAGAGTGGTAGAGGTTTGGGATTTGGGGCATTTGAGATCTGGATAGAGTTTGTGTTCATATGTTGTGAGGTAGTGAGGTGCGTAGAGCATTATTAGTAAGTAGAGGGGTGAGAAAGATTTGGATGTTATCATTGTTACAAATAAGAAAGTGTGCAAAATGAAGTGTTAAATGTAGCAGCAAATAAATGGTTATGGGCTATGCTGTTAGAGTAAAAGAAGAAGAGGAAATTATAAAGTATAGGAATGAAGTAGGGTAAGAGAGGGATAAGTTGTTTAGCAGAAGGGTGGTGTTGGTAACACAGAGGTTGTGATTGGATTGAGGGTAAGAGGGAGTGGTAAGGTACAATAAATTTAGCAGTACTGGGGTGTGTGGGAATTGGGGGTAGGGCGAGTGGAGCGGGGCTATACCAGTTAACACTGTTGCTAAGGATAGCTTGCTCCAGGTAACAGTCAATTCAAGCAGCCAACAAACAGTCAATTCAAATCATGCACTCGTGTTTATGTTAGAGTTTGTAGATAGCAAACACTGTAGGCAGCGTTATGCACATAAGCATATTAGTTTAACAAGTGTTAATAATCAGTATTCATAGAAGCAACACAATCTAGCAGTAGTTTATAGTTTCTAGCTTCACATTGTCCATATGTTACAGTACTAACACACAACTCCGTACTGGCATTTAAGACACCGCAGCACAGTTACAAACTTGGGATATTAGAACAATGCTAACAAGTGACTATGGTATAAATTTACAGTTGAAAGAGCATATTTAGCTTAAAAGAATGCCAGGTAGAGTTATATAAGACATAGCAACATGATTTAGGTTCATACCGTAACCAACTGGGCCCTGGTGCACTGGAAGTTTAAAAAATGGCAGGTTCAGTAGGGAAATAAGTAACCTCTGTTCAGCGGGAGGGGGAGGAGTAAGAATTAAAGCAGGATATACCAGTAAACACTGTTGCTAAGGAGAGCTTGCTCCAGGTAACTTTGTTATAGTGTATGCCACTTATATTTAAAATGCACACAGTTCTTATCTTTAGGTGAGTAAAAGTAATAGAACAGCACATTTTTCAGTTATAAATTAAGCCGAGCCCTTCTATGCATAAAATAGTATACTTTTCAGTGTCAAAGTAAGCCAAGCTCTATTTTTGTTGTAGCCGAGTTTCACACGGCTAAAATACACTGCGCTAGAGAGGGATTTAAATTTAGTGAATGAATTTCCAATTATTTAGCAAGTTCCTAGCTGTAAGATGAGTTGGGGTTGTTTTTCCAGTGCTTTTGGACCCAGTGAGTCAATAATATAGCACACAGGAGAGTAATTGTAGATATTAACCTTAATTTGTTTAAGAAATATATGGAGCAGGCAGACTGAGCCTTCTGTGCTTGGTCGCTGATTGGAAAAAGGGTTTGTTGATTGTTGCAAGTCTTTTCAGTGGAACTTGGGGCAGAGAACTTTAATTTGTTTAAGAAATATATGGGGCAGGCAGACTGAGCCTTCCGTGCTTGGTCGCTGATAGGAAAAAGGGTTCTTTGATTGTTGCAAGTCTTTTCAGTGGGACTTGGGGCAGAACCTTAACCAAATGGGTCCTAGTGCACTGGAAGTTTATTAAATATGTATTAAATATTCACCTTTCAATTTATGTTTCCCAAATCTCATATGCTTAGTTTTTGTTGTATTTATCAGCATATTATTCTCCTGTGCTCAAATGGTCAATTTGGTCAAGTTATTTTGCAGACATGCCTTATCTATAACACATGTAATCAGTTTACACAATTTTCAGATCATCTGCATATAGACTGTAGAACTCTTCAGATGAAAAAGTTAGGTCTGAAAGATACAATCTAAACAAGTAAGGGCCTAGGACAGAGCCCTGTTGGACACCCTGACTGTAACCAAGGATTTCACCTGTCCAGTTGCTGTATGATACTTGTCATGTCCTATTTGTAAGCCATGAAGCTATCCATCTTATCAAAATTACTTCAGTACCTAGTTGTACTAATTTATTGGTCAGTGTTTTGAATATGACCTTGTCAAATGCTGAAGTTAAATCTATATATATATTACATCACAGCACAATTTTTCATTCATAGCTGTTATTATATTGTTATAGAACATCATGTTACAGATGGTAACAGATCTGTTTTCAACATATGCATGCTGATATATGGTTTCAAGTCCCAGCCTATCCATTTCTGACAATATCTTATTCAGTATTTCCTTCTCCATTATTTTTTCACAACATGAAAGTAGACTTAAGGGTCTATATGACTTTGGGTTAGTCCTACTCCCATTTCCCTTAAAAACATGTTTAATAAGCTCACATCTCCAATCCTGAGGATATGCACAATATTTCAAGAGACTTGGGCTGCACACCAGTCAATGAAGTAAGTATTCACATGTAAATAATTGTTATCTTTTGGAATGTATGGGTAATCAAGTTGCCATCACTTTTAAAATTATATGTAATTTCAGCTTAATACTGACTATCGGATCGGTCAACAAAAGCAGTAGCATAACGGCATCAAAAAGGAGATAAAGTTTACCCAGAGTAGGAGAGGAGTCTACAGCTGCTAAACATGTAAGTCTATTTCTTCCAATCATTAAGACAATGATAGACCTGTAAATGTAATTTTTTTCTTCTTTTTCTTTCATTAAGTTATAACACCAAAGTCTTTGATTTAATTGGTAAATTTGTTAATAAGCTGAATATGAGAGAGACCTCACACACTTAGAACATAATATAATAATAAACCCCTCTACAAAGACTACAGGACCTACCCCCTTTCTACCATACCTGAAGGGAAATAAAAAAAAAGGAAAATATTGAGGACCTCAATAGCAAATACTAATGAATGGAAAAATAAAAAGTCATTTCTCCTTAGTATTATAATTAAATCTGTAGCATCACCTAACATTTCCAAGACCTAATCTTAACACATCCAAACATATCAGCTAGAATATGTAACTACACAGCTCTTAAAAATGTTGAGTGTAGGGAAAAAAGAGAATAGCTATAATCTACAAATACGTAACTAATGAGTTATTTATTTTCAACTTACAAGAACATTCAAATTAATATTTAAGAATCTTTACACAGTTTAAATGTACAGGTTTATTGCTCTAGAGAAAATACAAACCTAAAGGAAATGCCTAAATGTATTTGTTAGAACTCCTGATGTACTACTAGTAAGTATAGTCAATATAAACCACTAGATAAGTAAGTCTGCATCACGAACCTTAGAAATGCATAGTCATTCTTTATTACAAAAAGATAACACATTGTAACTCTTTCTTCTGTTGTTTTCCTTTCGGCTTTTCCTGGTTAGGGGTTGCCATAGCAGAACTCCGGTCTGCTAATGATTGGCAGTCGATTTTTATGGTGCCGAGGTGCCAGCCCAATGCCCAACCTTCAACGAAGGCACGCCCATTCACGCATGTCTTTCAAACACCACTCGACCGCGGGGAGGACATGCAGACTCCACACAGAAGGCACTCCAGCCGAGAATCGAATGGGAGAACCTCTTGCTGTAAGGTGACAATGCTACCGCTGCACCACTGCAGCTTACACATTGTAACTCTTTCTTCTAAAATGAAAAAAAATAAAAACTTGACCAATTTTATAGGGATGTCAAGTCCATCAAGTTCCCATTGAAGAAAGCAAAGACTTTTTCATGAGAGGAGTCACTTGTTCGAGTTGTCATGAAGAGTGTAACCTAGAAATCGAGTCAACCAGAACTTAGTCCATTTCCTTGAAGATCACATGCCTTTAACAGACAGAAGTGCAATTTACATGATGCAGGAAGGCCTTTTTGTTTCCATGTTTACCATCAGCAAGACCAAGAGTGACCTCCCTGCTAAAGCTGACCTTCAAACTCATTTAGCAAGGTAATGAAAAAAGGAAGTTTCATATGAATTAATAAATCATCATAGGCATCTTGTAATAGTGGCCATTGTACTGTGCACAAACAAAAAAATGTAATATCTCCAAACTTCTTCAAACATGAGTAAAGTCAAATAGTCTATTACAAGCCATTTTAGCATCATTTGGAGAGGAGATTTGGTATTTAACAGAATTTTAGGAAAATACTAATTTAGCAGGAGAAGCCATATGGAATTTAATTCCTCTATTAACAAGAAAGGAACAAAAAGGGACAAGTTTCTGTCTTGAGAGTTTGATCGGCAGTGGTAAATCATGTGAATTTTTGAGATGGTTCCATTTCCAATTGAAGTTGTTTTTTTTCTTTTTTTTGCAGACTCAAGAATTAGTTGGACTTCTTGATAGGTTTTAAGTTTTACATAACCTGACATAGGAGGACCATCTTTTTGAGATAGCTCTATTGCTATCTTGATGACAGTCTTATCGTCAGCAGTCAGTCATTTAACAGACTGGAGAAGATATTTCTTATCTTATTCGTTAGTATTCAGTAGTTGAATATCTCTGTAAGACCATCTATAATGATGTTTTTTTTCCTACTTCATTATTCTGTGTCTATTAATTTGTCATTAATCTGTTGTAAGTCAGTTGATTATAGGTCGGATAGTTTAGTTAATGATTCCAATTTGTCTAAACAGATTGAAGTTCTTTCCTCAGAATTGTCTATCAATTTGGAAATGTCTGAAAGAGTATGTTAATTGGTTGGAAATATTGTTGATAGGATTTTGTAGAGATAGTAATGCTAATTTCAGTTCATCAATGCAAGGGTTTGGTCAGATCTAGGTTTTAAGGTCAGATATTTCTTATTCTCTTTAACTACTGATTTCTACCTTTTGTTTCAGGTATCTTTTTTTCCTGTGACAGAAGTGAAGTCATTTTCATTTTGGTTGTTTGAGCCTCCATTTAGTTTTGTTTAGAAGTGCCATATTTACAAAAGTAGTAAAAGTATGATTCTTTCTCCTTTTAGGGTGAATACTTTCAGCGACAAAGCACACAGAGTAGTGGCTTCTTGTGTTTGAAGTGGGTAACATCTAGCTTTTTACCATTTTCCAGGCATAGATAAGCACAATAATCACATATAGATGGGTTTTAAGTATATAATTATATTTCTGAAAAAGGGTTCAAGAGTTAGTCCTTCAAAACTGACAGATGAAAATGGATTGTATTAGAGCTATGCATAAGAGATACTTATTAGTTGGCATTCATCTTGGAACTACAGAAATGTTTTACAGTCCTTCTTCTAGTCAGACTTATTTACATTCCAGGGGGATTTGTGGTTGCAGTAGCTGTTTTCAGCCAAAAGATTTAATGAGTTAATTGGGCTATTGTAGAACTAACAGCCATTCCTGCATTTAAAGAGATAGACAAAGTTATGAGTTAAGCCAGTCAATGTGAGCTTCAACATCAACTTTATTAAGGTGTTTTATCACAAAAGACCGTAACAATAATGAATGAACAATCCACATAAATACAAATAACATGAAGTAACAAGTAACAAATAACTTTATAATGTGTTAAATAAACAGAATTAATCATTAAGCCTATTCACTCCTTCCTCATCGTATACCATTTCAAAAATGTGTTTTATGTGACATCTTGAAGGCAGCCACTGATGGGCAGTCCCAGATCCACCACAGTAACAAATTCCACATGTGAGGTGCCTAATATAAAAATGAAAAATATGCAGATGTTGCAAGATCCACATGTGGAACTGCCAGCAATCCATTGAAGGCTGAATGGTCAAATACAATAACAATAAGACTTTGTAGATGATCCTATAATAGATAGGTAGCCAGTGGCAAGTTGAGCAGAATAGGTGTTATATGCTGGTAATAAGATGTACCAGTATGTAAACTAGCAGTGGAGTACTGTAACATCTGTAGATGTTCCAACTCAAGTGTTAGGAAGTCTTAGGTAAAGTGCAACTCAGTAATCCAACATTGAGGAGACTGCTGCATAAGCAGCAATCGGAAATCAGCTATGGTTATTAGGTGCTTAATCCTTGATGTGTTTCTTAAGTGAAAAAATGAGGACTTCATAACAGCCAACATCTGGTCCCAAAGTGTAAGCCTGTAGTCTAAGATAACACCAAGATTACATATATTATCAAAAAAATTCACGCAGGTAGTGTAGTTAGGGTGAGGCAAGAGGGCAGCTGCACTGGGCGCAAAGTACTGGGGGTGTAGCAATCTCCTGATTCCAAAATCTCTTTAATGCAATACTGGGTTTTAAAAGCCGGTATAGTATTTGCAGTCAAACATGAGTGCTGTAGCACTTCATGTGTGGTCTAAACTGTAGCAACTACTTGCTACATTGTAGCAAGCAGTTTGCTACAATTTAAAAGTAAAAAGAAAAAAATATATATTTTTTAACTAAAACCAGTGTGCTGTAGTACTCCATACAGGCAGGGTATCAACTGTAGCAACTGTTTGCTACTTTTGTAGTAAGCAATTTGCTAAGGTTGATAAGAAGATTTTTTTTTAAACTAAAATATGAGTGCTGTAGTGCTCCATTCAGCCAGGGTATAAACTGTAGCAAGCATTTGCTACATTTGTAGTGAACAGTCTGCTACATTTTTAAAAGAAAACATTTTTTTTTAATAAAAAAATATAAAGGACAATTTGGGTCAGGGCACAGAAATGGGATCTGAATGGCTGGGTCTATATCATGTAATTGAACTTCCAAAATTTCGAACACCATAAGTTTGAAATTGGAAGATCGAAATGTGATAACATCGAAACATCAGAACAGCAAATTTTTTCCCAGGCAAAAAATTTGCTGTTCCAAAAAACACACACACATCACAAGCACACCAAAAACCTTATAAACCTACACTAAACCTTACATACACAACTATCTATGCACTAACCTTAACCCGCTCCCTAACCCTAAGGTCCATCACTATTGCACACTTACTTTACCCACACCCTAACCCTAAAGTCGTCACTATCGCACACTTATCTTACCCGCACCCTAATCCTAAAGTCCGTCACTATCGCACACTTACCTTACCCGCACCTTAAACCCTAAAGTCCGTCACTATCGCACACTTAACTTACCCGCACCCTAACCCTAAAGTCTGTCACTATCGCACACTTACCTTACCCGCACCCTAACCCCAATGTCTGTCACAATCATACACTTACCTTAACCCGTTCCGTAACTTTCGCACCACAGTAGAGAAAATGTCGAAGTTGCAGAAATGTCCAACCAAATTCTTTCCCTGGGAAAGAATTTGGACTTCCACTGCTTCGACATTTTCATCTTTTGAACTTCCAAGTTCGAACTTCTGGTGTTTGACCTTCTGGTAGTTCGATTACGTGATAGGAACCCGAATGGCTGGGGGGGGGGGCATGTTGTGCATCTGGCTACCTGGTTGGTATGTCAGTCAAAGGAACATCTGTTTTTTTTCCTCTTCAGTGGAAGAGCCGGGGGGGGGGGGCATAGATCCAACTGTAATAACCTGATCACTTACAATGTAATGATCAGCTCATTACAGTGAAATGTTTTTTTTTTTTCACTGTACTCTTGATGAGGTGAGGGGGTGGGATGCTGGTTCATACTACTGGCTATGCTTCTGGCTGCTGCAGTACATAATGAAGTTGGACAAAATTGGGGCAGTAGAGTCTCTCAAGGCTGTGTAAACTTCGAAAGCCTCAGTTTTGACATATTTAAGTTTTACCAAGGATGTATGGGGTTTAAATCTCTGGCAAAAGAAAACAAACTCACAAAGTTATTTTGAGGAATGGAGAGTTACACCAGTATGTCATCAGCATATCTATGACATGCTAGGCCCCTCTCACTAACCAGATTCCTTAATAGAAGCATAAGTTCCATGAACAGTAAAGGACCTAGGATAGAATCCTGAGGTACTCCACATTCCAGAGATCAAATAGATGATGATTTGATCCCTGATCAAACTCTATAAGTAAGGCAAGATAGGTAAGAATTAAACTATTCCAGGACCATATCAGAAATACCACAGTAGGCATGTAAAATTTCTATCAAAATATCATGGTCTACAACTTTAAAGATGCCTGCACACTGATCATCATCTTAACTTCAGCTCTCCCTGTGTGAAAACTGAAACCGATAAACTGCAGCCAGAGATATTGTTAATATGAGTAAAATTCAGTTGCTGGCTATTACATAAACTGCCTGGATGTCTGGAAAGTTGAAAGTAAGCCAACTTGAAAAGGTGAAGATAAAACACTGACTGGCAAGAATCCTGCAGCTGTTCAGCAAAAAGCAATTCAAGCTCCAGCTTTGGTACGAAACATGGCTTCTTGTAATCTAGAGGAAAAAATAAGTCAAATGTGCTCACTGCTGATTAAAATAAATGAAACACTGAAGGAGTATATTGATTTAAATAACAAAAGGCTGGAAAATGGAAGAAGCTTTAAATAGATATTATAATAAGCTGATACAACTGCAAAAATTAGAGGTCGAAACAAAGAAAAGGCTGGCTGAGTATGAGACTGCTCAAAGAGAGATGTTTCAAAAAATGGTAGAATTAGGGGATAGAGCATATAGGGAAAATCTAAAAGTATCTGCTGTGCCAGGGAAACTAAAAGAAACAGACTGTATTTATTTTATGAAGGCACAAATGAGCAACTTGGCTGATATACCACAGCAGGAACTGTTAAATGAAAGGGTGCATTTTGTATATGCTCAAAATATGGCCATGAGAAAGCAGCCAAGACTGTTATTAGTAAAGATGCAAACCTACCAACAGAAAGAGTTGATCCTGATAAAACTGTGACAAAAGGGCAATGTATTAAAAGTTGGAGCCAGTAGAGTGTTTGTGGAAAATTATTATTCACTGTACACCAGGAAAAAGATAAAAAAGTTATTCCAGTAATCAGGGAATGTTGAGAGACAGGTGTGAGATTCAAGCTGACTTCAGAATATGTTTCCCTGGAGGATCAAAGTCATTTTTTGATGCAGAAAAGGCTAAGGAGGAACTGCAAATGTTTGTCCAACAAAAAATGAGCCATCAAGCAGAAGGGGACTTAGCTGCTCACTCTTCTGACAATAAAGCACAGGAACAGATTTTGCCAGTGAAACCTTTTTCACTGTTCCAAACAAAAATGCTTGAGAGACAGAGAAAAGCAGAGGAGTTGACCAGAAGAATCAGGAGCTCAATAACATTAAACAGGAATCTGGAGATGGGAGATGGAGATGAACAGGAAGAAGACTAGCAACATGGAAATTAGTGAATAAATGTGAGACTGCAAAGCATCAGTTGCATTTGTGAAATATGTCTATATAAAAATAAGTGGAAAGAGTGGACTTTTGTTGACTTTGTTAAACTTGTGAGGAACTAAAAGTTATTTGCCTCACTTTGTGTCATTAATGTTTGGAAGGACTCCGAGCGGAGGGGATGAGGAAGGAAAAAGGTAACTGCAATTAAAACAGTTTATTTTTGTAACGGTATTTCTATGCAACTTTTCACAATATAAATTGCATATTTTACAATAAAGTATTTTTAGTTGTTCTTGTATATGACAAGTTGTTAAAGTAAGCAGATGCCTTTTTCTTCTTTCTCTTCTCTTTCTTTCTTATTTTTGGTATTAAGAAATGGGGTCTATATTATAATCGCAAAAGCTGTCTTTCACGAATACATGTTCATCGACACATAAACATCGAAGAACGAGAACAGCGAAGTACCAAATAAGCTAAATGGAGAATGCCGAATGCATTCCCGGAAGTAACAGCACCATGCACATAAGGTAAACCTAACTGTACAAACCTTACCTAAAACACTTTTTCAAACATTTTTGCAAGGAGACAAGCCCCACTGCATCCCCCACATCCCCCTACTTAAATATACCAACTCAGAGGCCGCACTACAGTGGGGAAAAGGATTCATTTCCTCATCCCCAAGAACACCCTGCTGGCCAAGGAAATCCGTTTGGCATTCTCCATTTCGCTCTTTTGGTACTTCGCTGTTCTCGTTCTTTGACGTTTATGTGTCAATGAACATGTGTTCGTGAAAGACAGCTTTCGCAATTCTGATATAGACCCAATAAATGTAGGTATTACAGTGCAAAAAGACAAAAAAGCTTGAACAAAACCATGTTTAAGTTAATAGTATGTAATCTTGGGTTGTTGAGGTAGAAGGTGGGGTGTAAAAGTACACAGATCATTATATATGTAGAGCTGATATGTTTTCTGTTGCTTTTGCATAGGTGAATGTCTGGATTAAGACCCTTGGCTTAGTCTAATAACAAATTTTAAGTGGAAACAAATAAATATGAGAACATGAGAACACTAAATATAATGAAAAGTTTCCCTTAAGCAATACATGTTTCTGCATGTCTTTCTGGTTGCAACAGAGGAATGTGTTTTTCTTTTTTCTCTTGCTTTTTCATGGAGGCAAGCTAATAATAGATCAATAAAAGACAGGACACTGGTTTATTCAAGGCTAAAAGTTAATGATTTCTGAAAGTATGCAAGTAGTTTTCACGTATGGGGCAGGGGGAATAGAGATAAAAAAGAAGACACAAATGTGTGTAAGTAGAAGCACAGGCAATAACATTTGACTTAGCAAGGATAACCTCAATTTCATGTTAACTAGGGCCTGTGTTAGCAGTTGTCTATTTGACACTAATGTTTCTGTTAGGAGGGTTAAACTTCATTCTTTGAAGATGTTTGTAGTTATGTGTGTTTGTGTTTGTATTAAGTTAATAGGTTATGAGTGTGTACCGGGGAGCATACCTCTCAACTGTACAGATTTTCACAGAATATCCAGATTTTTACCTCATTTTTTGGACTGTTTCTCATAAAGTTGTGGTATTCTGGCAAATCACTGGCAAATCATTGAGGATTGACGTAAAAAAATGACAGACATTTGAGTTTCAGACTTCATATCCTTCAGAAAAATTCATGCTAATGCAAAACCTGCTATTCTATCAACTTTCTAAGTCTGTAAGAGCAACATTTGAAAATTGTCCCTATTTTTGGGCCTTTTCCCCCTTTTTATTTATGGCTTTATCCAGATGTCCTACTCTAAGAGGTTGAGAGGCATGTGTCTGAGGGTTTTTATTAAAACAAAAAGTCTTGTAAAATGTGACAGAGATTCCAATTATGATGATAAGAAAAAAATGTATAAAGGATTAACCTGCCAAACGTGGAGCATGTATCACAAAAGCTGGAATTAGGCATTTAATAAAGCTGCCATGTATAATAGGTGGGAATAATGACTTCTCATGATAATGGTGACACCTTTTATATTATCTTGGAATGTGAATAGTCTCATAGGTATAGACCAAAAGGAAAGAATACTTAATTATATTAAGAAATGCAGAATGCAAATAGCTGTACTACTGGAGACACATTTGTAAAGAACTGAGCATGTGAATTTGATAAAGAAAGGATTTCAGGATGGATATTCTGCAAAATATCAAGGACAATGGAAAGGGAGGAACTTATATTAATTGCTAGAGGAGCTCCAGTAGTGCCAGAAGATGGAAAAAAAAAGATAATAATGGCAGATTTTTAGTAGTAAGGGGCTACTGGCAAGGGATAAGGATTATACTAACAAGTAATTATATTCCACCTGAAACTGTTATTTTAGAGCTTTAAGAATTTGTGGGAGAAATAATCAGCTTTCAGCAGGGAATATTACTTATAGGTGGGGACTGGAATTTGATTTTCAACAATGAGGATGTATCTGGGGGCCTAGAAGACAAAATATAACAAAATAGGGTAGATTTCTGATGAAATTTATAAGAATATTTGGTGAGAAAGGCATGAATTTAGTAACAGAAACTTGGAGAGAATTTACATGTTATTTCCCCAAGGTACAATAACTGGAGTAGACTTGATAGAAATTGTATTTCACGGGAACATGTTCATTTAATTGAGAACTTTAATACATATCCAATAACTATTTCAGATCATACAGCAATAATTACAAAGATAAAAGTGCAGGGTAATGAAGTAAGATGAGACAATAGTGCTTCTCTACCTACCTGTTAAAAAGAGAGAAATTTAAGAAATGTGCAGTGGAAATTATCTGGGAGTTATTATGTAAGAAAAAAAGTACTCCAAAAGTTATAGCCTGTGAGTGGAATGAAATGAAAGTGGAATGTAAATAAAACAGCAGCATATCCTTGTTTGTGCTATAACAGTAACTCACCTATGCTATACCCAAAAGAGCAGTATATGGTTGTGTGTGCCATCCAACTTGGCCTTCAGTTGTTGGCAACTGCATTATCATATTACTCTCCCCTTAATACCCTCACACAATTTAAGGCCAAAAGATATTGAATGGCTTGCAGACTGCATGTCTCACACTACTGTTCAGATAAGTGATGAATTACCAAGAAACACAGAAATGTAAGACACAACTGTATATTTGTAAGCATAATCATAACAGGTTGCATGCTCAGTAAGTGCACTATGTCCAAATATAATAATGATATAAATGCACAAATAACAGCTGATGGTCTGATAGCAGTGTACATTCTGTTGCAGTTGGTTGTGTGAAAAATGACTTCAGTCCTTTGCTGCAAAGCTGTTTCTGTGGTAAAGAGATATAAGGCATCCATCCTGTTTTCTGAAGATGCATTGGTGTGAGAGTTTAAATCAATTCTTATTCCTATTACTTTTACTGGACAGCAAATATATTACAGGTTTGGCTGTACTGATTTGGTTTGCATGATGCACCTTATTGCTGAAACAGGACAAACCAGACAACCTAAGAAAAAGACAGTTACAAATATAAACCGGATATATTCAGTTAATGCTCTTGAGCATTGCAAAAACCAGACTTGGAGTGCAGATGGAACTATTAGACATTAGCAATGCAGCTTGCATTTGAGCACTGCCTAGCTAAGCGCAAACAGATGTATCTCACATGCATGTATACTTTGTTCACCATCACACAAATCACCTGCTTGCTGTGCTATGGGACTGTATATATAGTATGCTTCATTATTGATGTTTATTCTCCATTTCCTTTGTCTGACATAAAACTACATGTGGAAACATAAGAAACCAAGGCCCCGGTCTAACTATACATTATCCAGTAAACTGGAACAGTAGTCAGGATACACCACGAGAAGTCCAATGTTGTCAATAAAATTCTTTTATTCCATAAAAACTGCAGAAGATAAGCGCTTTCACGTGCTTAAACGCACGCTTCCTCAGATCTACTAACATAAGTCTCTAATACCCTTTTATACAATCGATTCAATTCTTAATTATATCAATTAAAACCTCATTACATATTTAATCAATCAGGTCTTTAAAGATACAGCACCATTCTCCTTTGTAGACATAGTGTCAATATACTTCAAAGTCCTTTCAAAGTCTAAATAGTCTATAGTTCACATTATAACTTATATTCCTATATACATTTAATCCTTGTCTCTCATTCAAGATGCTTAATATATATTATGCATTGCTTTTCATTCATTTATTCGTTATTCGCATTCAAATGCTTCACACATCTAACCTCATATTAATACTTGTATTATGTTCAAGGAGATCTCACATAAAATATATATATATAACAATAAGAATAATAATGAGAATAAAAAACATATCTGTAAGAAATATACATAAAGTTATGTATACCTGATCTGAGTCCTATCTATAAATTCTGACACTTACTGTGCGTCATCAGCATGAAATGCTTAAGAGTTGAGTTATTTAAAAATTTTTTATCGCTATTTCTAGCTTCTTATTTTACGCTTAGTTATAAGTGCGAACCTGCTCATGGATAGGCAGAGGAACGCTGACAGCGTACACTAATATGTATTCAGGACTTCTCTGCTCAGTAGACAATATTCTCTTAGGGCAGTTTTTCAAGAAATTAAAATGCTTCTTCACTATAACTTAAATCAAGAACTTAATACATACTACACATTATTTCTCATTCATTTATTTGTTGTTCATATTCTATTGTTACAAGCATCAGACTTATCTTAATGCTTGTACTGAACTCTAATTGAGTTTAGATAAATTGTGTGTATAAAAAGTATAAAAAATTGAAGATATAAAAAATATATATAAAATTGGTATATAAAATGTTCCTACTAACTTTGGAAAATATATCTTCATTAATTTAAATATTCCTTATAACTTCTGGGTAGATTCTACATATTCAGCATCAAAACGCTTTAAATTCATTCTGTGTTTCTCTCTTCTCTATTTATACTTAAGTATAAAATTGTATGCAACTATGTAGAGAAGTAATAAAGAAACACATTGATATTCGTTCTTAACTTCTCTGCATAACAAGTGGCCTCATTGTATGTATATGTGCAATAAAATATGCATCGCAATTATGAATATTAAAGTTGATGTTTAATACTATTCACTTAATTAGCTTAAATTCGGAATATATAAGTTTACATATATTATGAAATATAAGATAGTATCAAAAGATATGAATTAGGCGTCTCATTACTATGTTAATCAATATCTATTAAATTATAAAAAATGCCTATTGAATTATAAAAACTAAAAATATCATCTTAATTAGTCACTGTAAAGAGGGCTCATATGAATTTTATTTGATAAATTATTAAATATATAGTATATATAATATAAATAAATAAATCAAATTTCTATTTATCACATACATTGAAGTTACACATACATCTATCAAATCAAATAAAGACTATGCTAATTAAGATATATATTAACTGATAAATATACACTAAGTTAATAAATAAGTGAAAAATTTTTATATTCATATAGTTATTATTCCTTATTTAATATTTCATATAGTTTTCCTAACCCTAAAATTATTCAATAATATATGTGTTCCTAAGATTTAGTATATTTTGCAACTAACTTTTACCATTATTTATTATTTTTATTTTTATTTCAAAATTGGTTTTAAAGATAGGTAATTATTGATGCCTGGTTCCCTGTGTGCTCCTGTTCTGAGAATCCACTCTAATTCTAGTTTATGTAGATAATTATTCCTATCACCCATTCTTGTACTATCTTTTAATGTTTGCAAGACCCTAAATTTGAATTCATGATTTGGACACTCTTTAATGTGCTTGGCCAGTGCATTTAATTCATTTTGTTTCCTTATATCGTACACATGATTGTACACTCGTTCTTTTAATTTCCTTTTCGTGAGTCCTATATAGAATGCTGGACATTGCGTACAATTGGCCATATAAATTAAGTTTTTAGTATTACAATCTGTGTATATTCTTGGAACGAATTCAAAATAACCATTTGGATGTGTAAAGTTTTGTTCAGTGGTAATATATTGACACATTTTGCATCCCAAGCATGGAAACGTTCCTCTTTTCCCTCTGTTACTAATTCTGTTGTTACAATCATAATGTAAGTTTCTGGAAAATATGTCTTTCAAATTATCACATGTTTGGAAGACAAATATAGGTCTATTTCCCACTAGTCTATAAACCTCATCTGTTGTACTTAATATATTCCAGTGTCTTTTTATGATTTTTCTTATTTCAGCATTATCATTTGTGTATTTCATCATGTATCTGATTGTTCTTTCTGAAGCTCTAGGGGCTTCAAATACTGGTTTATTTCTCTTCTGTGAATTAACTCTAACTACATCATTCCCTGTTGACTCATGAGGAAATGATACTTCATGTTCTATGGAGGGTATAAGTTCTTGTCTTATACTACTGATAAGACTCCAATTGTATCCTCTCTCTAAAAATATTTTCTCTAATATAATAGCTTCTTCATATAAGACTTGTAAATCTTTACATATTCTCAAGATTCTGGAGTATTGTCCTCTTACTATCCCTGAGAAAACATATCTGGGATGCATACTGCTATACTCTAGCATGGTGTTCTTCCAACACTTTTTCCTAAATAATCTTGAATTAATTTGTTTCTTTACATCTAGAGATATAG